>NW_008330482.1:543630-578566 GCF_000622305.1 Nannospalax galili
CGTCTTATGGGTCTTATACAGGCCAGGCTGGCCTTGAACTCCTGATCTCCTGCCTCCACCTCCCAAATGCTGGGGGATCATAGGCATTTGCACCACTCCTTGCCTCTATATATTTTGAAATCATGCCTTCAGAAAGGGCAGGTGGGCTTTTCACCTGTTATCTTCTAAGAGACAGATCCCTGATGAGCACTGCCCAATTCTTGGATGCTCTAATGGAAAAGTTACCTTAGGGCTCTAAATTATTAAAAGGCAGCAGGTGACATTTAATAATATCACCTAAATATCAAGATTTAGCTAACAGTACATTTAAGAAAAACCACTAGATACAGGTCATTTTGGGTTCTAGATGCTCTCCACCAGTTTAAGGCAATGGCTAAAGAAGTGTCCTTAGACAAAGAAAGGCGGGCTATGGAGATGGCTCTGTGGCTAAAAGGGCTTGCCACCCAGGTTTCAGAACCTGAGTTTGGATCCCCAGCACTCAGACAAGTCTGGTCACCTGAGCATGCCTGTAACCCTAGCACAAGGAGAGGGAACAGAGATAGGAAGATCACTGGGGCTTCCAGGCCAGCCAGCCTAGCCAAAAAATGGTGAGCTTCAGGTTTAGTGAGAGATCCTCAAAGAGATAAGGTGGAGAATGATAGCATAGGACACCTGACATCTTCTCCTGGCCTCTGCATGTGTGCACACAGGTATACATACCCACACACATGTACACACACAAAGTAAAGAAAGAGGAAGGGAGAGGGAGGAGGAAAAGAGGGCAGGTAGGCAGGCAAGGCAGGGTGCAGTGGTGCATGCCTGTAACCCTAGCATTCATCAGGTTGAGGCAGGAGAATCTCAAGTTCAAGGCCAGCCTGGGTTACATAGTGGAACCTTATCTTTAAAAAAAGTGAAATGAAATAGGCATCTGCCACTGGGCAGTGTCCCTTCTTGGCTGGGGTGGACCATTTCCTTCTATTTCCTTTACTTCCTATCAGTTCTGAAAGTACTACACATTAATCAGAGTTTACCCATATGGGAAGAAAACAAGAAAAACAAGTGAAAGTCAATTCCATTGCTTATGAGAAGGAAAATCAATTGGGGGTAATGTGGTGGTTTGAATGAGAATGTCCCCCACAGGCTCTACGTTTTTGTCCCCAGTTGGTGGCCCTGTTTTAGGAAGTCTTAGAAGGTGTGGGCTTGTGGGAGGAAGCACACCACTGGGGGAAGGCTTTGAAAATTCTTCAGGGGTTCCAGTTGCTCTCTGCTTCCTGTGCCTGCTTCAAGATGGGATCACTCTGCTTTCTGCTCTGGCCACCTCTGCCACTATGCTTCTCCCACCATTATGGATTCTAAACCTCTGAACTGCAAGCCAAATAAACTCTTCCTTCTATAAGTTGCCATGGTCACAGTGTTTTATCACAGCATCAGAGAAGTAACTAATACAGGTAAGAAAGAGGAAACTCAAAATTATGGATCAGAGAAGCAATATAGTATGAGTCTAAGTCATATGTCAGTTTGGCCCGTTACCAAACTTTTGAGACATCAAGCCAGGGATGGTAGCACACACACAGTACCAGCTACTGAGAAGGTAGAGGTGGTAGTGTTGATCGAGTCCACAAGCTGGACTCAAAGTTGGACAGCAAAACCCTTCTCACACACACAAACAACAAAATTTGAGATTTATCGAAGCATATAAGAGAAACAGCAGGCTTTCCTGGGGTGGGTAGGCATGGAACAACGTCCACAGGGAGATCTGACATGGAACTCTATGGTTTGGCTCACCTCCACTTTCTCCCAAGTTAGATCAACAGACCCAGCAGGAAGGAGGGTGAGGAAGGAAGGTGAGGAATACCTGTTCCTGCAGGAAGGTTGCCAACTCCCTGCGGGTGACTAGTCCGCCCACTGTGGGCCAGGATGCTTTCCACGCTGCTAACTTTACAGCCAATTCCACAGCCTGGCACTGCCTGGAAATCTGTGCAGTAACCCAAGGTTTCCGTTCCAAGTTCCTGTGAAAGTAGGAGAGCAAGGAAGGGATCAAAACTGGAGAGGACAGGACAGGGGCCACAGGATAAGGGCAGTGAGAGGAAGAGGGAAGGAAGGTGGGACTGAAGGCAAAAGTTAGGAAATCAACTATCAGCACAGTGCATGCTTTTCTCCCTTTGGACTCAGCAGTAGTTGTTAAACTAAATCAGGTTAAATAGCTAAATCCTTCCTGGGTAGATGCCTCATGACAACAGCTATAGACAGAAGAGGAAATTCACTTCAGACCACACAGGCATTTCTATGCTGAAGGTAATTTCATTAGAACAATGGACTAAATTAAGTAGTGGGTGGCAAAGCTATTCTGAGGCTACAAGACATGTGTGAGACCCTGGGGAAGGGAGCAGGAAGTGGTAGAAGTCAGCAGACAGCAGGAGAGTGCTGTTCCTCTTCCTGACTCAGCAAACAGATGTGGAACAGTAGTATACTGACTCCCTGTAAGGGTCAAGCACAAAATGAAGTTTCTCCAACATCCTGTCAGTGTTTCTTCAAGGTACCCTCAGCACCCCTCTACATCAATAACGTTGCTCAGGCCACTTAAACAGTCAGCACAGTCCCCTGGCCCACTCCGCTGCCTTTGTATTCAACATAAACAGAGTCTGCTCTGAGGGCAGAAGAAGGGGTGCGGTGCTTCTCTAAACTGTACCCCAAATCTTCACATTTTGGCTAACCCATCAGCTCCTTTCCAGGTGAGCCCACTGAATGTTTGCATACCCTCATAAAGGAACTCACACGGTACCCATCTTTCCTGCCCCAGACTTTAGGTTCTTAGAAGGCAGAGGTTGTATTTCACTTTTTGGGGCCTGAGCTTGGTGTCACCCACTTGTTTTACAAATAACTATGACAGGGCCACCCAGAGCCCTGTCTACCACAAGTGAAGGTCTCCTCCAGGGCACACAGGCAAGCGGGTATGTGGCAAGGCGTGGGGGACAAAGCTGAAGAGGGAAGCCTACACAATGCCCAGGCTGAGTGAGGTCTATGTACCTCTTTGCAGTATTTGGTGACTGCCACACCCAAGGGGTGCTCGCTGCTGGCCTCTGCAGTGCCCACCACAGCCAGAACCTTCCTGAGGGGTAGCGCAGCCATGTCCACGAGCAGCAGGAACCGCATGACTCTGGGGACCCCATGGGTAATTGTGCCAGTTTTGTCAAACATCACAGTTTTTATCTGCCAAAAACAACCACATGTCGGTGACATATCATGGGTAGCACTTTCACAGTCTCCATGTCTTGAGGCAAAGCTTCACCCAACCTGTTTTAGGCAGGGAATGATTGTTACCCTCCTACTCCTCAGCCTGATCCATGTAGACAACAACTGTTACCAACAAGAAACCATTACCATCTGCCAGTCTACACTGCCCCACTGTGCCATATAGTACAGTGAGAAATTCTTTTGGCTGTAGAGGAGATGGTGTGACATGGTCTCCAGGTCATGATGTGGACTACAGAGTTCTCACACCGTGTCAGAAGTCTGGTTCAGAAGTCTTCCTGTCCCCTGGCTCCTGTCCTCTGAGCCCAGCCATTGTTTTCTCTTGCCTAAGTGCAAGAGCCTGCCTAGACTGTCCTTATACTCTGAGTTCCAGAGAGAAAAAAAGCTCTCCTGAGATAATAACAAGGGACCTCAGCCCATTATAAAGCCATCCCATGTGGTTGATGGTAGCTTTGTCCCAGTCCCTCAAGTCTGGGCTCAGACCCTACGTCTGCCACTCTATACACCTGCACTTGTATGGCTAAGCCAGAGTCCCTACTTCTGAGAGTGCAGCCCTGGGCTGTATGTGCAGCCAAGCCCTATTCAAGGGCAAGAGGTCGCTCTATTCAGTCCATGATCCAAAAACACAGTCTTCCCCAAGTAACAAGCAGTAGATACAATGTTTGGATTCCAAAGGTCAGAGGTGGCCTGTCTTTGACACTGTCAACTGATATCCTCCCTCCAAAGATCCCTGTCTCCCATAGTCCGTCCTATGTGATCAGACTGACCTTCCCAGTATATAACTGAGTGGCCCACAGAGAAGCACCCTACTCTACCATGTGATCCTTCTAGGCCTTCATAACCAGACTCAACTGATTATCTTTCCCTCCCTCCCTTAGTTCCTTCCTCCTTCCCTCCCCATCTCATTCTCATAATCTTTCTCTTTGATATTTTTCTAGTTGCTGATTTGTTTATTTAATAAAACGTCTCTGAGCGTTTCAGTGTGTTGGGTCTCATAATGGATGCTAGGGATAGAATGGCAAGGAAAAGTGTAGCCTAGAGCTGTGGGGCTCATGCTACAACGCAGCCACATGGCCTGTCCAGGTCTTCTTCACCTACTGTCCCACTGTTGTGACTCCCCTACTATCACTTTGGCTAGCTCTTGTTCAATTATTCAGTCTCCGGTTCAGCTTTCCCAGCCACCACACTACCCAGGCACTCCTGCACAGGACAGGCCCTGTCACAGTCCTCATGGCACTATGCTCATAGTACTCAGTACTTGTGATTGACCCATTACATACCTGTCCTGCCCACTGTGCTATAAATTCCTTAGAAACTAGGAAGCATGACCAACACCAGGACTTGCAAGTCCCATCTTCAAGTAAGTGTGTGGTAAATTCTAGATAAATGAATAGGAGTCTGGAGGTAAAGGGTGGTGTGCTGGGCAAACCTATTTCTTTTTGAAATAGGTTTTCACTAAGTAGCTTAGGTAAAACTTCAACTCATGATCCTTGTACTTCAGCCTCCTGAGGTCTGGAACTATGGGTGTGACCACAACTCCTGGCTTAAAGGAGAAGTCTTAAGGCACACTGCGACTCACTTCCACTCCAAGGTGGCAGTACCCTGTGCTAATCCCATACATGTGAGCTGCGAGCTCTCTCCTGAACAGCTTTTAGACAGGTTACCTAACCTCCTTCTGCTCCAGTCTCCTCATCTGTAAGATGGGAATAAAGCACACCTACCATGAGAGAGAGAGTCAGTGAACAATTATAAAGCAGTGGCTTGTGTGACCGCTAACTGCTGCTGTTCTGCTGTTACTCCCAGGCAGTCTTGGCTTCCTAGTCCAGTGATTAACACTGTTGCCCTCAGGTTTTTCTTTTAACAAGAAATAGTAAACAAACACTATTTTCATAAGGACTTTGTAAAAACTGCTAGCCAAGTCCCCACAAAGATCAGTGAGGTCCTGGTGAGAGCCCACCTTGTGTGCCATCTCTAGGGGCTTGCCCCCTTTGATGAGGATACCATGCTGAGCAGCCACCCCAGTGCCCACCATCACTGCTGTGGGCGTGGCAAGCCCCAGGGAGCAGGGGCAGGCGATGCACAGCACGGTGATAGACGTCTGGAAGGCAAAGCGAATGATGACCTCCGTCTTCGAGATGTGCTTGTTGGGGTTCTGCAGGGAGAGAGGCAGCAGGTGGAGAATTCAGGAAGGAATCTCATGTGACAACACAGTGGGCAGTGGGATCTGAGACTGCAGTGACCTGCATATTCTGTGCTGCTTCCAGATCAGAGTCCACTTCACTGCCCTACTTCCTAGTTCCTAACTTCATCCTACAGCTCCTTAGAGAGGCAAAAAGGGACAGGAACAGAGTCATGCAAGAACCTGACGGAGGCCAGAGCAGAAACCTGGGAGTTGGGCCACGTGGCTCCTATCTCAGCTCTGCTGCTAACATCATCTTCCTCTGCCTTAGTTTGCCCAGATACAAAATGGAGATGAAAACCCCTCACAGGTAGTTGGAAGACTGAATGAGGCAATATACATACAAACACAAACATATACACAGAACAACACTGGCACAGGAGAGGCAGCTAAATTACAACTATCACATTATCAGTATTTTTGTCTTCATTATTATAAGAAAGCTTTGAGAATAATAGCTTTCCAAAATATCTATCTTAAGATGATAATCACACAAGTAGGAAAAGATAGAAGGATATTTATCACTGTGTTTCCTTTCTGCAATAGCAGAACCCAGGAAAAACCAAGAGGGAATTAGTGAATTAAGTTACAGGCATGATGGAGCAGAAGGCAACGGTCATAATATATAGGTGTTGATGTGGAAGACACCAGAAGCAGCATGAGCTAAAATCAGGTACTAAGGAAAAGTGCTATGATTTTATTCATGCAGTTCACTTCTGCCCAATCTATTAAAGCAGAAAGATGTTCGGCAAAGGGTAAAACTAGGGTTGCTTCTAGAAACGGGACTTGGTGCCACATTGTTTTTTTTCTTTTGTGTATTTTTCATTGCCGCTTTCTTTGTAAGCCCAAACAACACATAGGTCTACTGTACAGTGTGGTGGCATACACTGGAATTATCAATTGCTGTCTGGGATCTGCAATCATCTTGCTGTATTTTCTTTTTAAAATTCATTTTACTTTATCATTTATTGTTATTATTTTGGTCTTTTTGAGACAGGTCTCCCTTAGCCACAGTTGGCCTAGAACTCACTATGTAGACCAGACTGGCCTCAGTCTCACAGAGATCCAATAAAATTTATTTTATTTTTATTTTTTGTGTATGAGTGTTATGCCTGCATGTATGTAAGTGCACCTGTGTTGTGCAATGCCTGTGGAAGACAGAAAAGGGTGTTGGATCCCCCTGGAACTGGAGTTAAAGATGGTTGTTAGCTGCCATGTGGGTGCTGGGAACCAACTCTAGGTCCTCTGCAAGAACAGCCATTACTCTTAACTGCTGAGCCAATCTCTCCAGCTCCCATGTATTTTCAAAATGGGTGTAGGCATGGGCTATCATGCCAAGAGCCACTATATTAATTTAATTACAATAAAAATATGTTTTCTGAATTGAGAACACAAATCACAACTTCTACACTTTATTCATGTACACTTACTTTAATTTTAAATGGCCTAATTCTAAAATAAGGTACATCGTAAGATTCACTTAATTTTAATAGAAAGAGTTGTATTCAGGTAAAATGGTGTACTGCTTTAAAAAAGATGTGATTTTTAGAGATATAGATGATGTAATGGGGGGGCAGTTTCTTTGTTGGTTGTTTTTTGACAGGGTCTCCCTAGTCACAGCCTACCTGTAAGTCACAATGTGAACCAGGGTGGCCTCAGTCTCACAGAGATCCACCTCCCTCTGCCTCCTGAGGGCTGGGATTAAAGGTGCATGCCACCACACCTGGCATGATGCTATAATTTTTTTAAAACAGTCATTCTTATCAAAATGGCACCTGGCAATCTTGGTGATACTTCTGGAAGTTAACATGAACCCCTCCCTATAAAAGACATTTGTAGTGCAGAGCGATGACAGTATCTGAAAGGAACATGCAGTACCTCAGTCGCCAGCATCCGCTCTGATTTTGCAGATAAAAAAAAAAAAAAAGAACCAAAGTAAGATGGCAAAGTCTGGAACAGCAGAAAACCACAAACTTCAACCTCCCATGGCCACATGCTGGTGAGATGCTCTCCCCCAAAGCAGAAGCCTTAGGCAGCCAGGTACTGGGAAGGGGCCACCAGTAGACTCTAGGGATGCAGCAGATTCTAGGGATGCATTCACAGGTTACTCTTCAAAGCACCAAGGTCCTTTTAGATGTCACCAAGTACTGAACTAGATGTTTTTCTAGTTCAAAAAATTGAGGGAGAAAATTACATCTTAGGAAATGGCATGCCCCATATCTGATATGCCTACATCTATGGGCAGAAGTGTTTTTAAAATAAAGCATCAACTCTATCTTTAGTTCTTTATTCTGATTCTAAGGTAAAATAAGCATTGACATGAGACAAGGCAAAATAATGCTCCACTCAGCCTCTGTTCTGCTCCTGCCCGATGAGTGTCCTGGCTCCAGGTACTAGATATAGTGCCCCATTCATGAAAACCACAATGTCTTCAGACCCTGTGAGTGCCCTCGAGAATCATTTCTCTTTTTAAGCAGATACATTTTTTTGAGGATATACTGTATTTTCTGTTGATTTCAGAAGTTTGAAAAAACAGTATTTCCTAAGATACTGTTCTTCATCTAGTTTTTAACATTAGAAAATGTATATCCCACTGCTCTGCTGTTAAATAAAAAGTTAATTATCAAAAGCTTTGCCTATAATGGTTTCAGCCTTTCAGTAACTGCAAAGTATTATTGCTTAGGAAGGTGGGATAGTGGAACTGGTATTGATGGATATAGGTGGCATTTTTCCTGAGATCTAGAAGAGTGTCATGCCATTGAAATTATGATTAATTTTTCTATAGTATATGTCTTGTGATCTCAGAAATGGTCAATAGTCCATGTTGTAAATAATTGCGGCATTCCAACTGAAAGCCAATCGATGTCATGAAAATCATCTGAGTAGAAATCAAAGGGCATTTTTGTGGGTATAGGTATGTAGCACCACGGAGAGAGCCCAAGGTTTTTCACACAGGAGGCAAGCACTCTACATCCCCAACCATCAGCCACCAGCCAGCATCTTTAATAGAAACCTGCATAAGTACACTGATTATCCTACCCTGACTTAAAGTTGTTGCTAATAAGTGAAGGAAACAAATAAAATATAATGGATAATTAAAGCCCAGTAAATCTAAGGCACAAGAGAATAGGGTTAACGGCAATAAATTAGTTAAAGCACAACAACCACACTGCTCTGTGGCACTGAACTTACAGGAAAGTATTTCTGAACAATACCAAAATCGACAAAACCGATGACAATCCATACCACCAACGTCAAGGTTGAAATGATGATGATAAATGGGACAAAATAGCCACTAAACCGATCAGCCAGCTGCTGAATGGGTGCCTGTAAAAATAAAACAAGACCACAGGATATTACAACTTTCAAAGACAGGGAAGAATGAGGGTTGGGTCCAAGCTCTCTCCATTACTATGTTTATAACTCAGTTTCTACTCAATAATGAACTACTGGTGTTATGGGCCTTTGAGATCATTTCTCCAATTCTTTTTGTGTTTTGAGACAGGGCATAAGGTAGCCCAGGTAGGCCTTGAGCTGCTTAGGACAAACACATACTTGAAGTCCTGATCCCCAAGCTTCTGACTCCAGATTGGCTGGGTTTAGGACTGTGTGTCTCTACCACCCCATTTTAGGCATTGCTAGGGATTGAACCCAGGGCTTGTGGGGTGCTAGGCTAGCCATCTACCTACTGAGTTAAATCTCCCTTGAGATCGTTTCTCAAAGAAGGGATTTCACAGGGGTTTTTTTGTTTCTTCATTACCTTTGACATCTGGGCCTCCTCTACCAACTTCACAATCTGAGCCAAAGTAGTATCATTGCCCACATGGGTGGCTTTAATGAGCACGGAGCCATGAGCATTTATAGAGCCAGCGATTACTATGCTCCCAGGTTTCTTAGTGACAGGCATGGCCTCTCCTAGAAGAAAGACAACAGTCAGTCAATAAGTCAGCCCACCCAGTGTCACATGGTCTGGTGGCTACCACGACACCCACCAAAGAGAACAGGAAACAAGCCACCTAACCTGTGATAAGAGATTCATCCGCCATGGTATTGCCTTCTAGGACTTTCCCATCCACCGGGAACTTGCCCCCGGGGACAACCTTGATGATATCACCACGTTGCACCAGCTCCATGGGCACTTGCTCTTCTCTGCAACAGATGCCACTCAGGTAACGCCCGTTGGCCTATCATCAGATGGGTTCTAGACTTACATAGTTAGCCTGCTCTCTGTATCCAAGAAAATGCACACATTTTCTTGGGGATATTTGGCATCCGAGGGTACTGGTACCAAACCTCATAGAGGGCAAGGGATCATTAGACTTGCTTCATACTGAGTAATGGATAGGAGCTGAGCTCAAAAGAGAGTACAAGGCTGACACCAGAGTCCCACTGCCATACCAAGGGCTACAGACTTTATTCTAAGATGGTGGGGAGTTGCTGAAAGATTGCACTACACAACAATGAAGACTGGTACCTTTAGAAAGGCCACTGGATTAAATGTGGAAACGTATTTAGAAGGAGGCAGGCAAGAAGCAATCATCTAATACAGGGAAAGGACAGCAACTCAGGGGAGTGACGAAGTGGCCTGAATAAGCAGAGGGCAGTGGAGGAACACTGCTGATGGCTCTGGAAATGGAGGAAGAAGACCTAAGAGGCTGGAGGCTGGGTGTATAGGCAAGGGAAGAAAAGCACAGAGGTAGCTGAGGCTTAGGCAGGGAGTTGTGTGGTGGCCCTGGGGGATACAGGAGGTATCTGGAGGGGAGAAGAGATATAAGAGGAGGACAGGCAGGCCATGAGCCCAGTAAGCCACAGAGAGAAAACTCTCCTCAGCAGCTCAATCTTGCAGTCTGGAGGCCAGTCTGATAACAGGCTCCATATGGCTGCTGCTAGGGATCTAGCAGAGTAGTGTGTTCTAGTGACAGTCTGTAACATTGTTAAGAAGAGTGAAGAAGGCCCACAAAGGACATTGTACTGCAGAAGAAACAAGGGAGGACACAATGGGCTAGACAGGCATATAAAAGCCTCAACATGCAAGACTTGGCATAAAGAGAAAGGATAGGAGCTTTGCCAGAGGGACCCAAACCTCACTGAAAAGAGCCAGCTAACACAGGACACGCTAGTGGCTTTCAGGAGGTACCAAGGGCTTGTCCACCCAAGCAGGGGCCCAGAGGTAGGATGCCCTCACAGGAGGTAGAAGGGACTAGCATCTAGCATGTTAGATCGTGGTCAGCTCCTCAAACAGGAGACTGCACTACTGCAATCCAGGGAGCAGAGGGAGCAGCTGTGGCCCAGGAGAGCATCCTGTCAGGAGAACAGGTAGGAATGACTCTTGAACTGCATGACAGCAGTCTTAGTAGGTGTGATCTGAGTATGTTCCCATCTGAGGCAAAGCAGGATGAACTCTGGTCTTCTGTGATGGCAGTAGTCAGGCTCACAATGTGTGCAAAGACAAAAAAAAATGCATCACAGGGGCTGAAGAGATGGCTCAGCGGTTAAGAGCACTGACTGCTCTTGCAGAGGACCCCTGTTCAATTCCCAGCACCCGCATGGCGGCTATGAACCGTCCATAACTCCGGTTCTAAGGGAATCCGAAGCCCTCTCTGACCTCCATGGCATTGCACAACACAGGTGCACTCACATACATGCAAACAATACACTCATACACATAGAAATAATAAACAAAATATATATATATTTTAAAAACTCATCAGAATCCTTGGAAAAGAATTCCACTAATTATGGTAATGTAGCCCACACTAGGCATACCAGTGGCTCCAGGTAAGACACCATCCCTTTGAGTTCATATCAAGGTGAAGCTCCAAGTAACTATAGTGGCTGAAAAGCAGAGACTAACAAAGGAGATAGAGGCAAGGTGAGTGAAACGTCCCCCAGGAGCATTTCCACTTCTTGGAAACTTCCATGCCATTAATTTGTAAGATGCAAAAAAGAAGCCATGGCAGACAGAGTCACAGAAGCTGCCCACGACAGGTGGGAACCCAGAAATGCTGTGCTCACCACTTGGAGTCTCCTTGTTGAGGGATCCCCCAACTAGAAGACAGTATGATATGATGGCTCAGAGGCTGGCTCTGTGCCTCCAGGGGAGCAATCCCAGATGTGCCACCTTCGTGCCATGGACTCTGGGCAGGTTACTTACATGAGTTTTAGATTCTTCTTAATGAAAATTGGAATGGTGGGCTAGGAGATGGCTCAGTGGGTAGAGTGCTTCCTGCAAACTTGTGCTGCACCAGCCCAGCAGAGACCTAGTATGCTGCTGGTCTGCAGAGGACATGGCTATAGACAATAGTGCTGGCAACTGGGGCCCAAGTGGGAGAGAGCAGTAGGAGAGGGGTACAGAAAGACTATGTCTCATCATGATGGATGGAGAGGATCCGCAAAGATATAAACACTGGAAGGGATGGCAAGGACCATCTGAGAGAAGCTCCCAGTCAGAGGTTCCAGAGGCAGCAGCCCTAGTGCACAGGGGTGTGATGCCCAGGAGAAGGGTAACTGGTAGAGAAAAGCCCCCACCCAAGCTTCTGCTTCAGTTAAGTCAGCGAGATCATAGGCTAAGGGAAGTAGGAGACAGAGACTTCAGGGATATAAAGAAGGCCTGAGGGGCTAGAAAGATGTCTCAGCAGTTAAGAGAACTGGCTGTTCTTGCAGAGGACCCAGGTTCAATTCCCAGCACCCACACGGCAGCTACCAACTGTCCGTAACTCCAGTTCCAGGGATCTGACACTCTCTTCTGACCTCTGCAGGCATTGCACAACACAAGTGCACTTACCTACATGCAGGCAATGCATTCATACACATTAAAAAAAAAAAAAAAAAAAAAAAAAAAAGGCCTGAAACAACTCCCAAGAATATAAAACAGACTACTGTGGAAGCACAGGCTTATTTTTGAAATTTGCATATTAAAAATGCTCTAACTGTGTTGGTTTAACAGCCTGGGTTATACTGTAATTCCATTACTTAACTACTGTGTGACCAGCTGCTCAATCTCTCTAAACCTCAGTTTCCTCATTTGTAAAATAATAGTAATGATAGTCCATTCCTTGTACAGTCCTCCATCATGGGGGTGATGCTTGATTAAGAATAAAGAGATGAGAATAGTGGTAACAGGGCCAGTAAGATGGCTCAGTGGGAACCAAACCTGATGACCTGAGTTTAATCCTTGGGACCCACATCAGAAAGATAGAACCAACCCCCACAAGTTGTCCTCTGACCTCTACACTTGTCCCACAGCATGTGTACACCCCACGTACATATATACATAAATGTAATATATTTTTGGTAAAGAATAGTGGTGATTAGCAGTAAATATGTAACTTTCTAACAGTAATGATGTGATCCTGGTTGTGTTTTGTTTTCTTTGAGAACAGGTCTTGCTATGAAGCCCAGAATGACTTCTGGCTTGAACTTTTGATCTTCTTGCCTCAGCCTCCTGAGAGCTTGGATTGCAGGCCTGCATCACCACCAGGCCTGGCATCTAGCAATAATGATAAATGATAAACAATAAATAATAAAAAATGATAAAGAATAATTATTTTTGTATCAGACAACCTTACAAGGGAGAATGAAACAAGAGAGAGCCTTTTCTCTGCTGGCTTGAATCCTCCAGATCTCTCTTACGAGGAGGGACCAGTGCAGACTCCTTCCTCACAACAGTCTTTCTCAACCATCATTAGCTTTACTTCTAGTTCATGGAATACCCTTATCCACATCTCATCTGTCATCTAACATTCACATGCACCTCCAACTCTGGTTTGTTTTTCTTAAATGCCTGGTTTATTTAGTGGACCTTGACTATTCTCACAGGATCTACTGGGATGTCATTACATGATAGACACTTGCTGTACACTACACAGGACATATAAAAGGATCCCAAGCTCTACTGATGAACATAACCCACCTGATGATTAAGTTGTCCTCACCAAGGGTCACGACTGTAGCTTCTGTGGCTTGGAGTGACATGAGTTTTGCAAGGGCTTCTGAAGTCTTGCTCTAGGAAATAACCAGAATGTAAAATGAGATCTGACTGTCCAAACCAAGGGTGACACTCACAAGCATGGTGTCAGAGGTGGCTGGTGTGAAAGACAGCAGCCATGTAGCCTTGCAGCCACATCACAGGGTGTCACTGAGGCAGCCATGCACACTAGCACCACAAACAACAATAGAGCCCAGTACTGCCAAAGCAGACCTTGGAATTCCATTTCAAATGAAAACAATTTCCAATCTGCCCAATGGCATTTCTCTTGGTCTCAAGTTCCTTCCCACTCTCTTATAGGATCCATTACAATGCTAGATTCAATGAAGGGTGTTAAACATCACTGACCCTGAAGTGGAGGTGTGGATTTCTACATTAGAGCCCTACACTCTGTTAGGCACATAGGCATAGGTCATTAAGAGACTATGTGGGTTCTGGCATAAAGTTCAGAGTTCTTCCCATTATACAGTAACCTGAACAAAGGTTTTGCTAATTAGGCAGATTAGCTGGGATTTCAAAAGGAGCAACCAACTGGGAGATTAGTGACTGCAGTCCCTAATTACACAGAGGGTTCAGATTTCTGTTAAGTCTTTCTCTGTAGTGTGTGTAATGAATAGTTCTCAACATGTGGTGCAGATGGACTGAGACTTAGATTACTGAAGGAATAGTTCTTTTCTTAACCGAAGCTGTAGCTACCTTTGCCACGTGTTCCAGCCACCGCCCCAAAGCGATGAATACGAAGAGCATAGGGGGTGTGTCAAAGAATGTCACGGGGCTCTTCTCAGCCCTCTCAGCAATGGCGACTACCAAGATGACCAGGGAGTAGGCATAGGCAATGGTTGTGGCCAGTACGATGAGCACGTCCATGTTGGCCGACTTGTGTCTCAAAGACTTGTAGGCCTGAACGTAGAAGTACCACCCACCAAGGAACTGGAAGACAAGGAGGCAGTAGACTGTGACAAGCAGGGCATAGCTCCATAGCAACTTAGATCCTGGGCCCCTTGAGATGAGGAATACTCCAGTTCATGCACATATCTGACATCACTCTGTTCTCAGTGTTATTTGATATTGATGACACACACTCTGCCTTAGACTCTGATGAACCACACTTTCTGGTTCACAATACTGCTGGCCACAGAAATGGATGAGCAAGAGCATGTGAGACTTTAAAACCACAGGGCAGGCTGAGGAGATGGCTCAGTGGTTAAGAGCACTAGCTGCTCTTGCAGAGAACCCAGGTTCGGCTCCCAGCACCCACATGGTGGCTAACAACCATCTATAACTCCAGTTCCAGAGATCTGATGCCCTCTTCTGGCCTCATGGGCACTGCACAACATGGGTGTACTTAACATGCATACAGGCAATACACTCAAACACATAAAATAAAATAAATTATTAAAAAAATAAAAACACAGAGCATACCATGTAAAGGTTCATTATAGGAAAATGGTAAAAAATGGTTCACTTATAATGTGAACAATCCTATGCAGTCTCTAAAGAGAAGGAACTATATAAACCACTGACATAAAAGATGTCCAGGATACAAAAAAAAAAAAAAAAAAAAAGCCAGCATCCATCAATCCACCAGTGTTCTCCTATGATCCTACGTCCATTAACAAACATCTGTGCCAATATTTGTTATGTAAACATGCACACACACTTTGATATGCGCACTTAGGTATTTGCTCTAGACAGATGAGAACTGGGGGTGATACATGCCTCACTCCTGATGACACTGCAGCAAAGGTAGGGAACAGGACCAGGCTAGAAGAGGGTGTCATCAGTTAGACATCAGTTAGAGTCTCTTTTCCTTTGTTCCTAATACTTCAGTATGGCTGGAATTACTTGGAATAAGTGCAAAGCACATTAAAAAAAAAATACAAAAAAAAAATTCAGCTTACAAACAGTTGCCCCTAAATAGTCCTAGCATTCTATTTTTAAATTAGGACTTTAGCTTTATATGCCAAAATGTATGTGGAGACATTCTCCACCAGGTACATGGCTGGGTCCTTAATGTCACAATAGATGTTCCATCAGGCCAAACAAAAATGTATCCAAAGACAAAAGAGCACATCTTTGCCTTTCAGAATAGATCAAAGGAAGCATGAGCTGGGGGACAGTCAGCTGATGCTTCTAACAACAAAGGTAAACTAAAACAACAAGCAAATCAGTGAGAGCTTGAGGTTGTGATTGAGCAATGGCACACCTGCCTCACATGCATGAGGTCCTTGGGTCCATCCCTAGCACGCACGCACACACACACACACACACACACACACACACACACACACCAGTGACAGCTGGGTTCACCAATTTCCCCAGTCTTGCAAGGGGAGGGGATTCTTCTAGGGAGTTTCCATCACCTGCAATCAACTGTGAAATGGACAGTGAAACCAGGCCCTCTTAGTTCCCACATTGGCAGCCATCCCCCATCCTGTCCCTCTCTGCTGGTCATAAGACAGAAATAACAGTAGTAACTACCTGGAGGTAGGGCAGCAAAGTTGTAATGAAGCACCATGTTGCCACTGTAATAAAATACCAACCCAAAGGGCTGTGGCAGCCTAAGAGCAAAGATCCACTGGCCATGTGTGGGCATGGAGAGTAGAGGTTTGCCCGGTTTTCTAATACATACTTGGACGAAGGAACACAAGATGAAAAAGATGAGATTTAGAATGGACAGTCCTGGAATGATGTTGTGGTCCAGGACCATAGTCTCGTGGGGCTCATTGCTGAGGATTAACATGTAGATCATCAAGCCCATGACAGGGATGCCAAACACCAGGCTACACAGGAAAGATTTCTTCCACCTGGAAGGCAAAAGTGGCAATATGGACACACTGGAACCACTTGGCACTTGATGGGCAGATCCATTCTTGAGGGCTTCATTTAAGACTTGCTTTTTTCCCTTGTCTGGGACAGAATACCAAGTGCTAAGACAAAAGTGACACTGCCTGATACTGCCATCAAGAACCATCTAAAGAGCCAAACACTGCTATAAGGACATGTGGGAGATGTTTGAGCTCCATTCTGCCTTTATACAAGCTGATGTGTGACCATCAACATACAGTGAAACTCAGAAGCTGAAAATATAGTCCCAAAGAGATTATCATCCTTAGTCTATAGCTGCTTATATTTTTGCAATCTTATACAGATCCCCTCCTTCAAAGCAAGAAACAGATGAAAAGAGTATTTTTTCAGTATGTTTATTTTACACATCCAATTTTTAAACAATTTAAAACAAGAGTATAATAATAGTAAGGCAGTCAAGGAGCAAAGAATCTGAAACCAAGGGTCACAGGTGACAGCTGTGGCTTCATGTGAGCTACAACATGCATGAGATTTCAAACAGGCAGCACGGAACCTTTATTGAAGGCACCTCTAAGTTTGCACATGTTAAGCAGAGCCTACAGGCCTACAGTCCTAAGCCTATGGCCCTGAGGTCTCAGGCTGCTGTCCAAGGCCATGCAGAGGCAGACCCACTGACTTTCTAGACCTTCACCTGCCAGTCACAGGCACACTGACTGAACCAAACTGCAGGCATCACTCCCCACCAACTCCTTCAGCCTAACACACTTCCACGTCTTCTCTGAGTTGAAAATCCTGAGTCCTCTGCTTCCTAGACCTTCCAGAATCTACCTAAGCAGCTGCTGTCACAGCCCACTCACTCCTTCCTGCCCAGACCAGGGGCCACCCTAGGCACTGTCTTGTATACAACAGCAACCTTCAAGTGTATTCAAAGACTAAGTGACCATCTGAAACATGTATGAGTCATCTGCTTCCTTTTTCCTTTTCCTTTTGGTGCTGGGGAGCCTCTAGAGCCTTAATGCATGCTAAACATGTACTCTGTCATTATCTATACTCCCACTCCTGACTGGCCACTTTCTTCCCACTTAGTCATGATGACCGTTTTCAGATCCTACTTCTAGAACTCATGCAAATAAAGTCTGAAGAGACTATAAAAGAAAAAGCCAGGTTGGAGAGATGGCTCAGTGGTTAAGAGCACTGGCTGCTCTTGCAGAGGACCCGGGTTCTATTCCCAGCACCCACATAGCAGCTAACAACCATCTGTAACTCCAGTTCCAGGGGAATCCAAAGGCCTCTTCTGACCTTCATGGGTATTGCACGACATGGATGCACTTACATGCACACAGGCAATATACTCCTATGCAAAAAAGAAAAAAGGAAGGAAGGAAGGAAGGAAGGAAGGAAGGAAGGAAGGAAGGAAGGAAGGGAGGCAAGTTAACCTTTGCCTCCCTCTGTCCAAGCTTAAGCACTGCCAGTCTGCTAGCAACCAGCCTCAGGTGGCTATTTATATTAATCAAGATTAGTGAAGGCAAGGCCTTTAATCCTAGCATTCAGAAGGCAGACAGTGGCGGATCTCTATGAGATAGAGGCCAGCCTGGTCTACACAGCCAAAAGGATTAGTGAAACAACTTAATTCTATACACATACTAGCTGCATTTCAAGTGTTAACTAGCCACCTGACTGGTGTCTACCATCCTAAGCAATGCAGACACAGATGCTGCCATCATCCAGAAACTTCTACAGATAGGACTGTTTCAGCTACTGACATTACAAAAGTAAAGGTAACTAACCCAGGAAGAAGGCACTATGTATGGGAAGTTGAGGTGGCAGGGCCACAGCTAAGCATGAAGGCATCTGCATGAGCCACAGAGTCAGTGAGAAGAGGAAGACAGATTGAAACAGGGTTACCGCTTAGCTTCTGTGTTCTACCTACTGCTTTATTTCCATCTTGTGGTCCAAGTGATGAGCGTTGGGATTTCTCTGGGCCAGAGAAGCATGAAAGCCAATTTCCTTGTGATTAAAAGAGAGGGGTGAGAAACAAGGGGGAAGGTACTGGTTAAAATATATATATCGGTAAAAAGCTTTTCCAGTTCTGGAAATAAAAATCTCAAAGTGCTTCTGGAGACTAAGATTTTCCTCTCATGACTTTTTCATCCATGATGGCTGCCAAACCCTGTTCAGAGGTTCAGCACTGTCTATGCTGAGAGACTGCACCACCCTGAGGAGATGGCACTGAATGGTCATTCCTATCTCTATTGTAGGTAAAAGCAGCTGGCATTGTGAAACTAATATAACTAGGTCCCAAAAGCTGACCAGTTGACTTCAGAAGATTCTTGTGTCAAGGAATTCCAAATGCCTTATGGTCTGGTATCTTCATCCACGTAAAAAGATAGCGAAGGTCAGAGAGGCCAAGTCCTTTGCCAAAGAGATAGATGCAGAGCTCAGATCTCTAGGATCCCAGGCCAGCCAACTTCCCACTGAGCTGCACTCAGGGCCTCACTACTTGAAGTGGCTTCCATGATGGCCTGAGAAGCTACACCTCAACCTTGTGCTTTCTTCATGATCACATCAAGCACTTCTGCCACCACCTTGATCTGAACATTAAGTCTCTGCTGTACCTTATGAATATACACAGGGAAAACTCTCAGACAACTTCTTGATAGCACAATAGGGAGGGCGCCCCAGAATGCTGGTGCTGAGACTTTCAAAAAAGAAAAGCTGTGGTGGGAGAAAAAGTATTAAAGACAATAAAAGACAAATACTTTCACAGCTAACTCCAGTCTAATCATATTAGGAAAAGATGCCCCCAAATTGCAAGCATGGCAGCCAGGCAACATTCTAATATTCCCCCAATAAGGACAGAAGTCCAGGAGGTTTCATCAAGTCTGGTGAGCTGGGTGGAGGCAGGTGGAGGGTAGGTGAGATATGTTTGAAGGCCCCACCTTGGCCCCTCCTTTCTATGTATAGCACCATTGTGACTCCTCAGCCTCACAGGTGGTATGTGGCCACTATTCTCTAAGATTTGGGGTATAGCAGAATCAGATCTGGGTTTGAGTTGTCATCTTGCCCCTTGTGAGCTGGGTATCAGTGAGTTCTACAGCTCTGCCCTCGTTTGATGAAGCTGCTGTGAAGATGGCCTCCCCATGTCAAAACAGTAGCAGCAGTTCCATGGCATAAACCTCTGCTGGACCAACAACAAAGGATCTTTGTCTTTAAACACACATGCACAAGGAAGAGAAAATTAAGGATAACACGGCATTAAGCCTGCCATAAGACATTTCATTGCAGGCAGTCTTGTTAAGTTTAATTAATCCTTAACACTAGCTGTTACAAGTTAGTCTTATTTAGTTTTGATTGTTTAACCCAATCACCACCAATGCCCATTCTTGTATAGTCTGGTACACACTGTGGAAAGCAGAGGGAGCAGAAGGCAGGCCAGACATGAAACTTCTGATTTTCTAGAGCAAAGGTAACCAAATCCTCCTAACACAAGACAGGCTTGGCATGGAGGAAAATGTGACATTAATTGTCCAGTGCCAGCATTCCCTGAGTCTGTAGATACCTGGTATGGACATAAATAATATTTTAATGCTGCAATTGGGCAATTTAACTCTCCATACTAAGTATCTTGTCAATATTGACGCTGAATTTCATGGAATATCTGAAATTAAAAATGTCTTTTCTTTTCATCTCTTTCTTTAATTTTTTTTTAATTTAGTGTATGTGAGCACACGTGTGCCACAGTGCACGTGTGGAGGTCAGAGTACGACTTTTAGGAGTCAGTTCTCTCCCTCTGCAATGGGTTCCAGGGACTGAACTCAGGATGTCAGCCTTGCACAGCAAGTACCATTACCCACTGAGCCATCTTGCCAGCCCTGCCTTGTCTCTTTCTTACTTGCTCACTGATCTCTACTCGGATATTTACTCACCTTCTTGGATTAATTTAACTTACTGACGTATTCTTCTTGGAAAAATTAACAGATGATTTTCTTACTTATTCCAGCTTAACTAAATTTGTTTTTCTTCAATGATAATATATAACTGCTTTGTAAAAGTGGATATAAATTTTTTGTGAAGGAATTACCTCAATAATCTTTACAATATCACGTGGGCCTATGATTTCAGGATCAAACTTCACGTGGGCTTTGCTGGTGGCGAGGGCCACAGAAGCATAAGTAATGCCATTCGTCCTGGTGAGCTTGGACTCTATGTTGTGAACACAGGAAGCGCAGGTCATCCCTGTGATCTGCAAGACAGGAAGATGAAAAGCCCATAAGCCCAGGCCTGAGAGGAGCCTTTCAAAGGTACCTCAGGGGACTTAGGGACAGGAAGCCACCTGCCCCCTCCACAGTGCCTTCCTTCCCAAGGCTCTGGACTCCTACTCCTAGACCCATGTGCAAGATTCTGTCCATAACAGTCCCCCAGTGGCTTCAGTGGCTTTTCCCCAATTCTAGTACATTCAATGGCAACCACTAAGCCAGTGGCCACAGACCAAGGTTTGGCTTTCGGCTCTCTGAAGGATGGGCTTTTGGAAATCACTCTGCATTGCGTTTTCTCCCTAGCAACACTGCAGGAATCATTGTGTATCAAGTATACAGATATGCACATTTGCAAAACCCTCTGAACTGAAAGTCTACAATTCCAAGTGTTACTGGGGTCTAGTCTGCCGTGTCTATTAGGATCCTCCACTCCAGTGCCCTGCTGGCTCCAATGGAGAAAATGTCAATGCCACATTCTCAAGAGGCGAACGGGTTTAGAAAATGTCTGGTGGAAGGGGTAGAATGTGAGGTGAACTCCCTTCCAGTTCTCTGACTCCAAATGGTTCTCTCTTTGGGCATTTATTCCATAATTCTGCTGTCAACTTGGAAATGGAGTTCTAGGCACATCATCCTGGTGCTCATCACCCCTCAGTGGCTTTGCATCAACTACTGGCTTAGCAACACTTTTCAGCTGAGTGCTCAAGAGGATGTTAACAGAAAATGGTAAGGGGAACAGAGGGAAAGGCTAAAGGCAGGGTAGTACACAGTGTTCAGGCAGCCAGCAGCAGCCAGGCCTGGCAGGGCACAGGATATGCAAGAAAGAGAAGGGGAGTCTGAAGCACTGGCGGCTCTTGAGCATTCAGCTGGAAAGTGTTGCTAAGCTAGCAGGTGATACAAAGCCACTTTGGGTGGTTGCGGGGTGAGCACCAGGACAATATACCTAGAACTACACTTCCAAGTTGACAGCAGAATTACAGACTAAATGCCCAAAGAGAGATCCATTTGGAATTAGGAGACTAGAAGGGAGTTCACCTGCTACCAGAACACTTTCAACTCAGCATGGTACCCAAGAATAAGACAAGACAAGAGAGGACCATCAGGCAGCAGGAGCTCACCTGCTGGTAGTGCTGACTGCACCAACAAATTTAACAAATTTACCAATATTTCAATGGAGTTATAAGCTCTCTTTCATTTTTGCAACAATAACAATACTTTTATTACACTCTTGCAAAATGCCTGGCTCTATCTTAGTTACTACACTGTTCTCACCAGTCCTGGGAAGGAGGCCTGGAAACTGCAGGCTTGACAGCCTTAGTAACTTGTGCAAAGTTTTGCACCAGGGAGGAGCAGAGCTGAAGCCCCATACCAAGAGAGTTTGGCTCGAGGATCTGCTCTGAGCCACTGTGTTCTGCACTGTGAGGCAAGTGTTTGGAGACTAGTTTAATGAAAGTCTTCGCAGCAACAGGGCAAGAATTGAAGCTGGCTCCTATGGCCCCTCTGCCATACCATGTTGTGTGTCCTGTGCCCTTGAAAAAGGGTTTGAAGTGTGATGAGCCACTGCTGGAATATGGATGACACAAATCAGATGGCCACTCTTCTGACAGAATGTGCACCACTACGCCCAGCCCGATTAAGATGTACTATATGAAATGCATAAAAATTCAATTAAAAAAAGCCAGGCGTAGTGGTGCATGCCTTTAATCCCAGCACTTGGGAGGCAGAGGCAGGCAGATCTCTGTGAGTTCAAGGGCAGCCTGGTCTACATAGTGAGTTCCAGGCCAGCGGGGGCTACAGGGAGACTCTATCTCAAAAAGACCAAAAAAAAAAAAAAAATCAATAAAAAATATATATTGAAAAAAGAACACTGCAATGAAGCATACTGTTTAAAAGAATGTTTCCACTGTTTCCAAGTCTTTCACATGTGTATGTTTGCATTGTGTGTGTGTGTGTGTGTGTGTGTGTGTGTGTGTGTGTAGGCCACGGATTGATGTCAGGTGTTTTCCTCGATTGATCTCCATTTTGCTTACTGAAGCTGAGTCTCTAATTGAATCCGGAGCTTGACCATTCAGCTAGTCTGGCTAACCACAGAGATCTCAGCTCTATTTCCTGAGATTACAGGCAGGCCACCATGCCCCTCCAGCTATTTGATGTTGGGGATCTGAACTCAGGTCCTCATGCCTGCATGGCAAGTGCAGTATTATTCACTGAGCCAGTTCCCCAGCTCTCCAACTGTCTCTTGATTGAGGTTTTCTATGCAGTAATTGCAGTGAGGCCAAGGTATTTACATGCAGACCTAGAGGTTAGGTCCGCATGGGGTTCCTCCCCTGATTTGTGATGCCAGCTCTAGCCAGTAAGTATTAACTCTGTCCCTCGGCACACAGAGAGCCCCCAGAACCAGAGCAAAGGGTAAGCTCTACTGAGAATACCACTTATCAGGAGCTTAATGTGCCTCACGTCTGCACTTTCTTCAAACATTGACTTAACACTAATGGCAGTGACCAAACAAGGAAGCAAAGGATCCACTTACCTCAGTAAAATGGTATTACTCAATTCTTTGGGGGTTTCTTCTACATTTCCCTTTGTTTACACACATTTTGTACAAATGTGCTTTTGAACAGCGTATACAGCAAATACAAAATACCTATTGTTTTCAATGACTTGTTGACCTGCAGCTATAATAGTAGACAGAAAAA
The DNA here is from genome assembly GCF_000622305.1 of Nannospalax galili. NCBI lineage: Eukaryota > Metazoa > Chordata > Mammalia > Rodentia > Spalacidae > Nannospalax > Nannospalax galili. The sequence goes on from NW_008330482.1 coordinate 566,785, forward strand.
CCACTGTGGGACAACCACTGCTTAATGAATCCACCTCTTATTGCTCTGTGACACTTGGGTCACTCAACATCTAGGTACTGATGTACCTAAAAGTGCTTGAGAGCTTTGTGCTTTGTTTCATTCAGGGTCTCATGCATACTAGGCTCCAGTCCTTGATACATCATTGAATGGAGCTCACTACTCCAAGGACTCAGTTGTCTGTCTAGAGATACCTGTAGGTACCTGAGCCTCTCTTTAGACTTAGTGACCAGGCCACGTTGTTTTTCCAGTTTACCATTCTTAACACAGTCGACCATTTGTGCCTCCTCTCATCCAAACTCTTATGTCTCACCATCTATCCCTCTTGACTCTAAATGTATCTAGTGGGAAGGCCTCCTCTGTCTCTTTGACACACCTGATTTTCCTTCACAAACTGAACAGGTCAAACAAAACAAAGTATATCTCCTAGCAACAAATGGGTCTATCCAAGATGGATGAAATTTACTGGTCATAAGGACAGCCCCTGTCAGAAACATCCCTAACACCATCCGCAGCCTGCACCCTCTAGGGGACAACAAGTGTACTTACAATTAGTTCAATGTCACCTTCAGAGCCTGCGTTGTCCTCCACGACTGTTGCTTCAAAGCCCAGGTCCTGGATGAGCTGAGCTATTCTGGGCGGCTGGATGACCTCTGGATTATACTTGACCTCTGCCTTTCCCGACATCAAGGCAACCAACACAGAAACAATACCTGAAACCATCAGGTCATAGCTGTGATCTCTGGGCAAGGCAGCTGAGTAATGTTAATATGGATTAACAGAGAAAACTGTCTCACTAAGAAGTGTCTAGCGCACTGGCTCTTGAAGTTGGCTATGTATGAGCATCACTTGGGAAGCCACAACCAACCTCGATGCCTGGATCCTAACTCAGATTGGGCAGTTTAGTATCTCCCAGGGTAGGTGCCAGATGTCATTTCTTAAAAGCTTTTCAAGTGATTCTACTTTACAGTCCAGTTAGACAGCCACTATTCTAGAACAATGCTTCTCAAACACTAATAGGCATATGAGCCATCTGAGGACCTGGTTAGGTGAGAGATTCTGATTCAGTTGATCTAAGGTTCCACATGTCTACCCAACCCTTGAAGATGTCAAGACATTGGAAGGCCCATGTTGCATGTACTTCAAAACAAAGGATGCAGTTGCAGTGATCAACCACCGTTATAGAAAGGGCATACTTTCTTTCTAGACACTGACAAACAAAGGAAAAATTAAGAAATTTCCAAAAATTATTTTACCTCTAGTTTCTAATGACTTTCAAAAGTGAAAAAAAAAAAAAAAACCCTGCAGACAATCTGGCTAATACTATTGTGTTAGTTTAAGTCACATTCAAGTAAATGAAAATGATATGCTTTAGAAAATATACCCTAAGAGATAAAAATGAGAAGTAAGGTGCAGAAACATAAGCATTATGAGATATATTAATTTCATGATCAGTCAGTCCATGGATAGTAAATATGCCAGCGCTTCAAAGATGTTCTGGTGGGCAAATGGTGATGTTGATACTACCAGGCACTTGGCTAAGTACTTTGCATGTGACTTCTTTTAATCCTTAAAATAACCCTAGATATAAACTGTAACACACCTCAGTTTAGAACAGTGATCCTGGAGCTCCAGAGCTTTAAAGCATGGTGAATGAGAGGCTGGGAAAAATCTGATATCCTAACTTAAGGTTGATGAAGGGTCAGGGAATCAGAGCAGAAAGTCTCATGAAATCACTAGGAAGGGGAGTTTACTCTAGTGGTGAGGGTAGGATCAGGATCAAAGCATTTCCAAACAAAAACAGACAGGATTTTTATTGCAGTTTCAGGTTTAAGAAGCTCTACTGAAAATGTGGTCAGCATATCCACACAAATTTATAGGTTATGGGGACAATAGGATAGGATATTTGAAAGTAGAAATTCTTACTAAGTGCATGCTAGTTATTCATTTTATAGAATAGTGTTGATAGAATGGAGGGATATGGAATAATACTAGGAAAAGCTAAGTGAGTAATTTTTCCATAGACTGTACCATGACCTTTTGATTTTCACTTACTCAGAGATACACTTTATCTTAAACTAAATGCTTCTTCAAGGACAGAATACCAGTTTCACAAGGACAAACATCTACACTAGCATGTGATGAGCTTGCTGCCAGATTGTCAATGGAGACTCCACACGCAGCAGTCCCAAGTTCAACATTGGCTGCAGACCTCTTACCAGCATCTTTCTGAAGATTCCTTTCTATGTTAGACACACAGGATGCACAGGTCATGCCTTTGATCTGTAAAAAGCACTTCTGTGGTGCTGCTGTTCCCATGGATGGTGGAGTATCTGACGAGTAGCCAGGATCATGGTTTGGGGGGAGCCATCTCGTGTGGGTAGCCATTTCTGGCACAGATACTTGGGTATCACCCTTAGTTTGTGGCACAGGATTCTCAGTGCTGAGGTTTCTGACATGGTTGGTGGAGACATTTTCTATAATAAAATATGAGACATAATTAGAAGACCAAAAGTAAACTTGCTTTTCAAAACCACAGTTCAAGCCTGACAATATTCAGAGTAAAGTTTCTGGAGAGGTGATATGGGGCTGGAGTCTCATGGAGTGGCACACAATTACAGACCCATGAAAACATGCTAGCGCTTCAAGGACTGTTGTGAATAAATAAACGGTGGTGACAGTAAAAGGAACAATGCAGTAACCACCAGACACTCTGCTAAGCACTTCATGTGAGACTTCTTTTTGTTCTTAAAACAATCCTATATGGTAAATACAATTATCTCATTTTATAGATGAAGAAATGACCTACAAGAGATTAATGTGTCTCATGTGAATCTACATTTTAAAAAAAATATATGATGTGAAAGCCTGGCATGGTGGTACACCTCTATAATCCCAAGCCTTCAGAGGTGGAGGCAGGAGAATCAGGAGTTCAAGGTCATCCCTGGCTACATACTGAGTTGGAGGAAAGCCTGTGCTACATGAGAACCTGCTCAAACTTCTCAGAAAAACAAAAACCAGCAAGACATGAAAGTAAAGAGTATCTGAGAAGGGAAGAGGAACAGTGGGGTACAGGGGGTAAAAGTGTTGAGGAAAGGCAAATAAGATCAAAGTATACAACACACTTAAATGAAAATAGCATGAAATCCATCATTTTATACAATGAATATATGATCATTAAAATGTAAAAAAAAATAAAGTTCTCAAATGTTTCAAAAAAAAGCTGGGTGTGGTGGCGCACACCTTTAACCTCAGCACTCAGGAGGCAGAAGCAGGCAGGCAGATTTCTCTGAGTTCAAGGCCAGCCTGGTCTCCATAGTGAATCCAGGCTAGCTGTGACTACAGGGAAACCCTGTCTCAAGAAAAGACCAAAAAAAAAAAAAAAAAGAAAAGAAAAGAAAAAAGAAAAAGAGGAGTCTCTTAGTAATGGAGCACACTGCAAAAAGGGCCTCTTTAACTCCTGTTTAACACCTGTACCTTTGACCAATACCTCATTCTTGTTAGCAGAGGTATGTCCCTCCCCACAAGAATTACACCTTAGTAAGTTGTTTGCCTTTTTCTTGTTTGTTCAGTTCTCTATATTCTAAATATGACACCTTTGTCAGTTACATGGATTGCAAATATCTCCTTCCAGCTGTGTTTGTGTTTTTACCCTTCTAATGAAGTCTTTGGTAAACAAATTTCTTAAATTAATAAGCTCCAGTATGCCAATCTTTATTAAAAAATACTTCTTTTAATAGAGTCTACCTCAACTTGGCAAAAATATTCATACCATTTTCTTCTAGAAGCTCTAGAGTGTGTGGGGAGAGGGGTATATGTGTATATGCATGTGGGTATATGGGTGCACATGTATGTGTGGGTGCACATGCATGTGGAGGACAGAGGTTAACATCGGGGGCCTTCTTTGATCTTTCTCCACTTTATTTACTGAAGCAGAATCTCTCACTGGGCCTAGAGCTCGCTGATCTAGCTAGTCTGTCTAGCCAGCCTGCTCCGGGGATCTACTGTCTCTATAATGCTGGGATTACAGGTGGGCTTTGAGATTTTATCTGGGTGCTGGGGAATCCGAACTCCAGTCCTCATACTTGTGCAGTATTCACTTTTCCTTCTAAGCCAACTTCCTAGTCCCTCTAGAAGTTTTAATAAACCTTCATATTCAAGTCTATAATACACTTCAAATATTTCTTATATGGAGTATAAGGTAATGGTCAAAGTTAATTTTTTCTCAGTTATGATCCTCCTCCAAAGTCTGAAAAGACAACCACCTTTTCCCCAGGGTTCCAGTGACATGAACTGGAAGATCACACATGAATGGACTTGTCTCTAGGCTCCATTATGTCTCCTGATCTTTTCTGTCTGTCCATGTGCCAGTACCCTGTTGTCTTTTTCCTTTTCTTTTCTCAAAAATCTGAAGAGTAAGTGCCTTTCTGGTCTTAAAAGATGTTGAATTAGTTTCCTATTGATACTATAACAAATTGCCAAAAATTAAGTGGCTTAAAGTATTATTTTATAGCATTAAAGTCAGAAATGTCAAACAACACTATAATCAAGGTATCAGCAGGGCTTGTGCTTCAAGAGGCTCTATAAGAGAATCTGAGCTGGGCATGGTGGTGCATGCCTTTAATCCCAGCATTTGGGAGGCAGAGGCAGGCAGATCTCTGTGAGTTCAAGGCCAGCCTGGTGTACATACTGAGTTCCAGGACAGCTGGGGCTACAGGGAGACCCTGTCTCAAAAAGACCAAAAAAGAAAAATAATATTTTATTTTTAATTATGTATATGTGTGTGTCTGAGAATCTGTTTGTTCCTAGTTCCCAGCCCCATTCCTCTACCTTCAAAGTTAACAATCCTAAATCTCTATTTGTCACATCAATCTAGCCCAGTTAAATAAGGTTCCCACTTTCAATGACTAGACATGACTGGGCACACTTGCATAATGCAGAATCCCTCTACCTCAAGAACCATTCCTTTCATCACATGTATAAGATTATTTGGTTCTTTAATGTTGTACACTCACAGGTTCCAGGGACTGAAGTATGGACACCGTGGGGACCATTATTTCTACCACATATACACATACCTAGGCAATACCATTCAGACTAATATATAACGTACATACATACATACATACATACATACATACATATGGAGTACCATCCAAACTAATATATAACATACATACATACACACCTAGGCAATACCATCCAGACTAATACATAAAAATCTTCGTCACCCCAGAAAGGCACACTATTCTGATAATGCAAGATACCTTTAAGAGTATGTAGAAACAGTAATTATATGATTTAACGACAACCTGTCATTTTTCTAAAGCTACAAGTGCAAAACAAAGGACAGGATTGGCAGCAATCTCTATTGACATCAGCCTATGGCGTCTCAGTTTTTCTTTTGGACAAATCTCACACATGAAAATTGTTGGTCATTTTTTGCTAACCAGTAAACTTCTACTCATTTTAGGATATGATAGCCCCTCAGCACATGAGACACTCACCAGCACAGTGATAGTTTATCCTAAATTAAAACTACTTAGTAAAATATGGTATGCTCAGTTAAATTTCAATTTCAGATAAGTGGCAACCTCTTTAGTGTAAGTATAGTCAATGCTCATATATTTATACTAAAGAAATCATTCATGGTTATCTGAAATTCAAATTCAACTGGGTGCCTGTATTTTTATTTGTGAAATCTCACACCCAAGGTACCTCTCGGGCTAAATAGGTATAATTCTCATAGTTCTAACCAATATAAATTACTTCTTTTCTTCTTAGGTTTGCTCTGTCAAATACAGTCACCTTTAATCTGTATTTCAATAGTTGTTTCCATTTTGCTGCCAATAACTTGATTGTACTGTTGAAGAGTAAACCTTACACAAAACAGCATATGCTGAGCTGCTTCTGTATTTCTTACCTTTGGAGTACAAAACGTACTATGCTATTGTGCTTTCTTTATTGCTTCTGTTTAAACACACACACAACTTTTTCCTAGGGTGCAGAGAAGGTAGCGGAAAAAAAAAACAAAAAAACCAAAAAACCTCGTTGGTACAAAGGACAAAGAATGTGGCCACTAGGCTCCACGACTTACTGGCTCCTGGTGTGTACAGAGGGGAGACAGGAAAGTATCACAATCAGACACAGTTTATGTCAGTGGTCAGAGGAAACCGGATATGGGAAACCAAAGTCCAGAGACTCTAGGTACTGCTAGGGGCTTTGCCTGGGTGCCGTAAGTAGCTCTGAGTGCTGGATCACACACTTACCCCAGCTGAAAGGCTCTGCAGTACTACATTCTAGCCCAGTCTATACATCTGGGAAGTACACTGTTAAAACATCACCACCCACAAAGCTGTCCCTCACCAAATATGCCCCCCCAAGCCTAAAGACCCCACTCAGTAGACTAAGATAGGAGGATCAGGATTGCTTAAGCCCAAGGAGTTTGACAGTAGCCTGGGCAACAAGGCGAGACCCTGTCTCAACAGAAAGTAAGCAACCCTCCTTCCTCATCCTAGGCCTCCCTGTCCCTACCTGTGCTGAGGCCTCTGATGGACTGCCCCTAGCTAACCCTGATAGAGGCTTCTCACCTTTGATTCCATTGCCTCTCAAGCTATTTTAAGAGGCTGCCCTCTTCTTTAGTCACCATGTGGTGACGCTTCTTTGTGCCCTTCCCACTTCAGGCTCCCTCTCTTCTCACTGCCTGGTCATGTCCTCATGCAGAGCTCCTTTACTCAAATCTACATTCCCCAGCCCCACACAGTCCTCCAGCAGCTGGGAAGAACTCATTCTGGGCTCTGCTTCTCCTCCAAAGCCCTCCCCCATCACACACAGAGCCAGCCCTGACCCCAAGTCTGGTAGCTCTGACCTCTGACCTGTTGTACTGAGCGGAGAAGCAGCCTGTTGTCCTCTCACTCAGGCCACCCTGCACTCCTCTTCAGCTTCCCTGAAGCACCAAGGCCACTGTCTAGGCAGATTCCAGCTCTCTTGGGCCTTCCTTCCCCACCTCAAACTCTCTCACATACCCTCCTGGAAAAATTATGGCCTGGACTCACAAAGGACGGGAAGTAGTTTAATGCTTCCTCTGCTTTCTAATAACAAAGAAAGCACTGAAATGATCTTTCTCATGCAGCAGTCCCACAGCTAGCCCAGGCCCTGGCCACATGATATGCAGAGGGGTTCAAATGATGCTATATTATAGGGCACCCAAGTGGAAGGAGTGAAAGAAAAAGCTAGTCAGAACTGGGAAGAAGCAGGGGTGTCTGCCACTTAGGAAATTCTGCCTGATGGACCATCTCAGAATGGGACCCCCTGCTTTGTAACCCTGTCATACCCACCCTTCTGTAAGGGCTGTGTGAGCTATCAGAAGAAGCCAGAGACAATCACTGTAACCTCCCTCCACAACTCCCACTTTGAACACCATATCCTTCAGTTGCTAAGACTAAGGTTCTGAGGTTTTGTTTGTTTCTAGTTTTGTTTTTGTTTGGTTTTTGAGATGGAGGCTCATGTAGCCCTTGGTTAGGCCTGACCTTGCCATGTAGTTGAGGATGACCTTGTCTCCTGATCTACCTACTGCTACCCACAAGCCCTATGATTACAGGTGAGGACCACAATGCCTGGCATGTTGTTTTTGAGACAGGGCTTTGTATATAGCCCAGACTGGCTTTGGGCTTGTAGCAGTCCTGATTCAGCTTCTTAAGTGCTGGTATTATTATTTTGCTTTGCATAGTACAGAAAGCTTCAAAGAAATAATCATTACTTTGGGACAAGAAGGGTCTCCTAGTCCTACAAGCACTGGTTTTTAGAACATACTCAGAATTTTCTCTAGAAAAGAAGCCCAAATCCCAAGAGTTTAGCATTTAAGTATCAGCTATACGAAAGGCAGCACTTGGAAATTCCATTTCCTCTAAACTGTTAGTAACAGATGGGCAACTTATCAACCCATGAGGGAGGCAGTATGCAGGACCCACCTATCTAACCACTCATGTCCTGTTTAAAGGCATCAAGAAATGACCCCAGACACGCTTCAAACATAGCAATGACATACCAGGAATCACTGATGCCTCAAATCCCATGTCTTCTAGAGCTGCTTGGAGTTCCTCTGGGTTAACTACAGAGGGATCATAAAGAATTGTTCCAATCCCTTCTGCCAAAGAGACGAATATCTGCTGGACACCTTTCCGCTGGGACATCATGCCTTCGATAGACTGGACACAGGATGCACAGGTCATGCCAGCGATGGCGAGTACCACACTACTGCACGGGCCCTGCTCCTGGTATCTCTGGGGAAAGCCAGGGGACTGAAAACCAGAAGGCCCACTCTCAAGGCCACTCCCCTCTGCTCCATCAGAAAAAGAAACCTTATAGTGCCCAGGTGGTAGTGCCTCGATGGCCCTCTGCAGGGACAAGGGGCTGACACGAGAAGGGTTATACTGTATTTGGGCAGTTTTGTTCTCCAAGGACACATGAATATCTTGAACCCCTGGGATCTGGCCTATATTTCCTTCAATATTCAAAACACAAGATTTACAGTGGATCCCATCTATTCTCAGTTGGAGGGTGGCCATGTGGCTCTCTTGGTGCTCCAAGGTCTCAGAGTTATTGGAATTCTGGTTAGTAAAGGCTGCTGGTTGCTTTAGGTTAGTGCTTTCTAATCGGCCAATATCGATTGGGCCCAGGCTTAAGGGAGTTGTTTTGTTCTTGATGATAGCTTCAAATCCCATGTCACTGATGTGGTCCCTAAGGTCCTCGGGTTGAATGAGGTAAGGTTGGTAAGTGATGACTGCCTCTTGATTGCTGAGGGAGACTTTGACTCTCACAATCCCTTGTAGTTTCCGAATCTTGCCTTCAATGGAGCTGACACAGGACTGGCAGGTCATGCCATCCACCCGAAGCTTGACCACTGCCTCCTGGGCTGGGGAGGACCTGGAAGGCCAGGAAGCAGCCTTTCCTTCTGTGATGCTGGCTTCAAAGCCCATGTCCCGAATCTGGTGGCAAATCTGCTGCAGGTTCACGACCAATGGCAGGTATTCTACAGTTGCACTGCCTTGTTCCAGTGAAACCTTAATGTTCATGATGCCTTTCAAACTAGAGATCCTGTCCTCGATGGACTTGACACATGACTGGCAAGTCATGCCCCGAATGCTGACCATATTGGTAGTTGCTGGAGAGGAGCATGTGCTGTCCAGACCCCCTTCATAGCCAACATTGTCAAAGGCAAAACTCTGCTTCATTGCTTGTTCCCAGGGGCGTGCAGGCAAAGTAAGTTTAGACAAGATCTAAAAGGGAAAGAAATAACAATTTCATTCTTAAAAATAGGTATTTTCTATATTACCCCAGTTTCCTTGACACTGAGAAAACAGAAGGCAATGCTACTTCTATCAAAACATCTCAAGGGTATAAGAATATAAAATACAGAAAAAGAAAACTAAAGACAACATTTATAAAATCATTAGGCTGGAGCTGGCAAGATGGTGCAGGGGATAAGAGCACTTGCTGCCAATCTGACTACCCACGTTTCATCCCTGTGATCCACATGGTTGGAGAGAACCAACTTCCACGAGTTGTCCTCTGACCTCCACATGTGCAACATGGTATGCGTGTGTGTGTGTGTGCGTACCCACACAAATAAATATGTAATAACAATATATAAGATGATCAGGATCATGTGGGTTCCCTTCAGTTCTGACACTGTGATTCTGAACCTTTCTATGTTACCATCCCAGCAGTATCTGACAGATATAGAAGGTTTCTACAGGTGAGAAGAACACGATGAAGTTTTCTATTGGCCTGTGGCACAGGCAGAGGGCCTTCGTGCCCTGGCTGTTATCGAGCCCTGCAGAATTCATCAGTTTAAACTTTGGACTGCCTGCTGAAATGCAAACCCCAGAATAGGCAATATCTTAACTCTGTATATCCTAAAGTCTGACTTTCTTAGCAAAGGTTAGCTGTGCTTAATCACCTTGGGTGCTGGCTGCAAATATATACCTGTGAGGCCCAGAAGCACTGGAATGTGCAGTGGAACAGATGGCTGTGAGGAAAGGAGTGGAGGTGCTGAGGCTTAGGTGGAGGGCTCAGCCAGACAAGAAAAAGCACAGAGAACAGGAAGTTGGTTTAACAAAGAACTTCCCAGTTCTGCCCCTGGTTCAGTCACTGCCCTGGGTGTTCAAGAGCGTTGATATGTCCCCTAATGTAATTAAATGAACCTATCTCATTTATTCTGAGGTGCTGGTGATCAAACCTAGAGCTTCACACATGCTGAACACATGCTACACTCCTGAGTACACCCCAGTTCTGGACCTAATTTCTTATTCCACCACAATACAAGCACTATCTCCTGATTTCTACATATAATGTAGTCTCATTTATTCCACTAACAAAACAGTCCTTTTACAAGTTCCCAAGTTTACAAGTTTAAAGTTTCTCTGTGTGTGTGTGTGTGTGTGTGTGTGTGTGTGTGTGTGTGTGTGTGCCATATCATGCATGTAGAGATCAGAGGACAAGTTTTAGGAATAGGTTCTTTTCTTCTATCATGTGGGTCCTAGGGACTGAACTCAGGTCCTCAGTCTTGGCAGCAAGCACTGCTAACCTCTAAGCCAGCTGATAACTTCTTAATTGGGTAGTTTTTACAGCACTAGCTTACAGAGTTTTTATAGCAATAGTTTTATAGCACTTTACATGCTTTAGAAGTGTGGGAACAAATAATATAGATAATTCCTGATTTTTTTTAAAGCATGTTTATTCAGATACAGCCCTACTTCTCAGATAAATGTCAATTACATGGATTCATCTCCATTATTTCCTCATATAAAACACAGATCTTTCCAACTTGGGCTTTTGAGTGCCATTACAGAAAGGTCTGAATAACTGGGGCTAGAGAGATGGCTCAGCGGTTAAGAACACTGGCTCTTCTTGCAGAGGACATGGGTTTGAATCCCAGCACCCACACAGCAGCTAACAACTGTCCGTAACTCCAGTTCCAGGGGATCTGACAGCCTCTTCTGTCCTCTGTGGGCATTACATGACATGGATGCACTTACATACATGCAGGCAATACACTCATACACACAAAAATAATAATTTTTTTTAAAAAAAGGTCTGAATAACTTTTTTGCGGGGGGGTCTTTTTGAGAGAAGGTCTCCCTGTAGCCCCAGCTGGTCTGGAACTCACTATGTAGGACAGGCTGGCCTTGAACTCAATGAGATCTGCCTACCTCTGCCTGGGAATAAAGGTGTGTGCCACCATGCCCAGCAGATCTGAATAACTTTTAAAATGCAAGCTATAAATATTCCTTTGTACAACCACAAAGAAAAACTATAAACTAGGTTGAGGTTAATAAATTAAAAGATCTCTGTTTTTAATTAGAATATATTCATTATATAAAATAATGAGTTTTGATATAAAAAAGAATTTTAAAAAATATTCACTATAGTATTTTCAGAGGCCAGAGAAAAAGAAAATAAATGACATAGGATACAGCAACTCAGAAGTTTTCTGAATTCAATAAATATACTGAAATTGTGGTTTAAGCATGGAATATATAAAAATGGCATTGAATAACCATAATGAAGGACAACTGGCCACTTTAGAAATGTATTTAGGAAAAAATGGAACTTATATATCACTTCAGAAAGATAAATATTGATATGCCAAAATGTAAATTAATAAGGGACTAGAGGTATAGCTCTCTTGGTGATAAAGCATTTATTTGCCTTGCATGCACAAGGCTCTGGGTTCAATCCTCAGGATCAAAATAATAATAAT
>NW_008330482.1:579068-595513 GCF_000622305.1 Nannospalax galili
GAATGTATATTATTTGTAATACACATTTCAGTTCTCTATTGCTACACAACTCAAAAATAATGGTTCACAGTGACAGCTCACAGATTTTTTATCTTGGATAAGCTCAGCAAGGAAAGCTCATCTGTTACACATAGCATCATGAGGGGTGGCCTGAACTGGCTGGAGAAGAAGATGGTTTCATTCATCACATGGATGCTAATCTATTTTAGCTGACAGCTAGAAGGTCAGCTTAGATGTTAGTAGTACCTGTGTTTTGTACTCCTGTGCAGTTTTTCCCTATGACTAGGTAGGGATCTCACAAGTTGTAGCTCCTGAGGTCTGTCTGAGATGAGTGTCATAACAGTAAGCATTTCCAGAGAACAGTCTCAATGTGTGAGCACTATCAAAATTCTCTGCTGGTCAATGCCAGTCACATGGCCAAATACAATGGAGATGGAAATAAATTAACATAGGGCTTGAATACAAGTGGGTACAGCTCATTGAAAGGACCACTACCACCAAAAAAAAAAAAAAAAGTCTATCACAGTAGGCTAGCTCTAACCATGAGAGGCGCACAGCATCTGAGAACAGAGCAGCTTAAGAGGTCAGGTGCTGGGATACAAGGAAGACGTTTTCACTATACAATTTATATACAAAAGCACATGAATTACCAAGTTCTAAAAAGTGAGTAATTTAAAAATTAATCTGGATGTGGCCATGCACACCTTTAATCTCTGCACTTGGGAGACAGAGGCAGGCAAAGCTCTATGATATGGTGGCCAGCCTGGTCTATGTAGTGAGTTCCAGGCCAGCTGGGGCTATAGGGAGATGCTGTCTCAAATAAACAAAGAAACAAACAAACTGAGGTTACGGGGAGACCCTGTCCCAAACAAATGAACCTCAAAATATTAATAATATGGACACAAAAGAGATCCAGAACAGTGACTTGATTGTGGTTGGCAATGATCAAACACTGATTCAACTGAAAGGGGACCAAGGACGAAGAAAAACTAAGAATTCTATTTAAGAACATTCACTTTTATATAGTATTAGTAAGCAGAAAATGCCTCCTTGTAATCAGGCATAACCCCTCAACATCTAGTCTGCTGGAAAAAGAAATCTCTATAGATTTACTTTGCTACAATGTTACATGTGCTGGTCCTACCTCTAAGTTTGACACACCAAACCCCAAACTACAGTGCCAGCTCTCAGTCTCTAGACAGGTTCCTGGCAGAAGGATTTGCAGAAGGGTTAGAAGCTGTATGTCTGGACAAACAATAGAAAAAGCAGGTTTTATGATAAGTAGTTGTAAGACAAAGCTTTTTCTAAAAACAGTTAATGAAACACTTGAGCAACTGTTAGATCAGAAACAATCTATTTTTCTTGTGCAGTGCTGACTGAACCTAGGGCCTCCTGCAGGAGTGTTCTACCACTGAACCACACCCCCAGTGGGTACAATCCGTGTGATGTTTGCAAAGCTTTTAGTGTAGACACATGATATGTGCATAATCTTAATTCATTGTTTTAGACAGGGATCCTCTCATCTCTGCCTTCACAGCACTGAGATTACAGACACTCCAGGCAATGAGCCTGGCTTTTTACATGGGTGCTGAGTATCTAACTCAGGTCCTCAAGTTTGCATGGCAGGTACTTTACCAACTAAGCCAACTCCCCAGCCCCCATTTTTTTTCTTTTTTTCATAAATGAGATTATATGGTAGCTCCAGAGTGCTCTATCACTGTCTTGGATGGGACTACAATCTGATAAGAAAAAACAAGGACTGTACAAAGGGGTCAGAACACGATCTTTTACTATAAGGGGGTTTCTGGTGAGAGTCCTAGAAAACTGCAGGTTTTCAGTTGAGACAGGAAAAAGGCCTTAAGCAAATGTTTTAAGTTGTGCTGGAATTCTTGACAACTGGTTGGTGAGAGGCTTCAGACGAGACTCTGGTGAGGGCTCCTTTATTTTCCCACGGCCCCAGAATTTTCCATCTTTCTATCTCGCCTCACAGTTCCTTGTCACAGCATAGCTTACGTCAACAATTTTAAAGAATTTCACTGCTTTTTACTTACTTCTGCTGTAACAAATATTCCATCAGACCCATTAATCAACAGCCCTTTTCTGCACTGGAATCGTCTATAACACTCCACTAAAAAAAGAGTGGTTTTCTCTACCAAGCAGTGGAGATTCAACTGACAGGCTAATCACTATCAAGTAACTGTAAAAGTCTTAATTTTAGGCCAGGCGTGGTGGCGCACACCTTTAATCCCAGCACTCGGGAGGCAGAGGCAGGCGGATCTCTGTGAGTTCAAGGCCAGCCTGGTCTACATAGTGAGTTCCAGGACAGCTGGGGCTACAGGGAGACCCTGTCTCAAAAAGACCAAAAGAAGAAAAAAAAAGGTCTTAATTTAAAAAATTGTTTGAATTAAATAGTCTAACTGAAAGTCACAGGTAGGGCTAGAGAGATGGCTCAGCAGTTAAGGGCATGGGCTGCCTTGGCACAGGACTGGAATTCAGTTCCCACCACTGTCAGGCAGCTCACAAATGCCTGTAACTCAAGCTCCAAGGGATCCAAACACCCTCTTCTGGCCTCCATGAGTACCTGCACTCATGTGTACATACCCACACACAGACACACATAACTAAAAGCAAAATTCAATCTTAAAAAAATAAAACCAGGGGGCTGGAGAGATGGCTCAGAGGTTAAGAGCACTGGTTGCTCTTGCTGAGAATCTGGGTTCAATTCCCAGCACTGATATGACAGCTAACAACTATCCTTAACTCCAGTTCCAGGGGATTTGACACCCTCTTCTAAATTCTGTGGGCATTGTACAACATAGGTGCACTTAAATACATGCAGGCAATACACTCATACACATAAAATAAAAATAATAAATAAAATAAAATCATAAGGCTGTAATTAATTCTCTCATGTCATTTCTTAGAATCACAATAATATAATGATGTAAAATGGCTAAATGAAATCTGTAAATCACACTACCAACTCATTAGAAGAAATATCAATTCTAACAACATTAATTCAGATATTTATGCTATACTACATGACACAAATCAATAGACTCAGGGTTATGTTTTATTAATAGACTACAATGGTCAGATTTGAGGAAATAATATTTTATTGTAACAAAAATCTTCACTATAATGATGAAGGAATGTAGTTGTTTCTGAAGGGAATTATAAGCAGATCCAGTTCCCCATAAAACAAATACATTCCTTTAAAAGACTTAGCTACAGATCTAATGTTTATAGCAACATTACTACCTAAATATATGGTGGAAATTGCTACTAACATAGCTTTCAGAAAAATAAATACAATTGATTGATAAAGTAATTTTTTAAATTATTATGATATAATAAAACCCTAGTATAGGTGTGGGGAGTGAGTAAGAAACTCCAAACCTACCTGAGGAACTATTGGCAAGTGATGGCTGCTAGGAGGGGGAGAGTCAGTCTTGTTTAAGGGTGACCTACCAGGCTCCAATTGATTTGTGTCATGTAATATAGCATAAATATCTGAATTAATATTGTTAGAATTGATATTTCTCCTAGTGGACATTTGGGACACAAATCTGACTCTATAATTCACATATATAGAGTCAGATTTGTGTCATATATATATATACATATATATATACATACATATATATGTGTGCACGTGCGCGTACACACACACACACTAGAGTAAATTGGGTGAAGGGTAGTAAGGGGTGCAGATAGTGAAGGGGATCTAAATACAATTAAAATATATTGTATGAAATTTTCAAAACTCCAATTTAAAAATATATGAATAATATACCACTTTTCACCCAAGGTTACATGATACAGTAAGCAAGAGCATACAGAAAATAATGTACAACTGCTATTTGCAGAATGGTAAATGTTTAACTTTTGGAAAGCAGTTAGATAATAGTTATCAAAATATTAAATGCTTGTTGTGTTTGTCCCAGAACCTAGAACACCTCCAATGAAATTCTGAAAGCCTCATCATATAAATACAAAATTAGATGAAAATGTTCATTGCCACTTTCAAATTATGTAGACTATATAATTAGCTATATAGAGCACACCCACAGAAACCTATGCAATGATTTTTTGTTAGTTTGTTTGGTTTTTGTGAGGCAGGGATCCCTGTAGCTCCAGCTGGCCTGGAACACTGTGTAGACCAGGCTGGCCTCAATTTCACAGAGCTCTGCCTGCTTCTGCCTCCCAAGTGCTGGGATAAAGATGTGTACCACCATGCCCGGATATGTAATGATTTTAAAATAGGCAAATGTATATGAAAGACATCTACAATAGATGAAAGAGAAAAAGCTCCAGAGCAGGTATGACAGCACACCCGTTATCCTAGCACTTAGAACACTGAAGCAGGAAGCCTAAGGTAAGGGTTCTAGGCTAGCTGGGCTATGGAGTGAGAGCCTATATTTGTTATAAGTTTCAAAGCAGTATAAATATGGTCCTATTCGTCTAAGACAGAAAAGTCTACATTCCTATATTATGTTACTGGTGTTTATATCCAGCAGATACTAGTTTTAAAGAAAACTAAATAATCCAGTCCACTGTACTCTAGAAAAGCAAAGTAAACTCTGGGATGCAGACAATGATTTAGTGATGCTGGATAGTCACTTCTTCACATGAAGAGATTACCCTACTCCATCAGTTTTTCCTCTTTATTCTTGACAGCTGGGTTATCTTTATTTCATCTAGGTAAAAAGAAAACCCAACCTAGCTACCTCTCACCTAAGACAAAATTCTGTATCCTGTTTTCTAAAAATGTAAGGTTTGGGACTGTGGCAGAGCATGTTAGGTACATGTGTACTTGAGGATCTGGGTTCCACTCTCAATACAGCAAAAAATTAAATTAATTGATTAATCAATTAAAATGGTAAATCCATAACCTAACAACCTTGTAATCACGATCTGCTTCATATCTCTAACATCAACACTCCACACTACAATATAAATCCAGGTACAATTCAATCATTTCTTCATTCATTCAGTAGCTTGGGATTGAAGATTGAGACCACAAAGAATCAGCAGCCTAGAATTTAGTGAGACAGGGTTTAGGCCACATGAGGGCCCTGGGTTCAATCCCCTCAACATAATAACAACAAACCCCAGCAACCAGTCTTGGCCAAAGAGATCAATTAGGTCACAAGTTTCATGAGTGGTTTCTGGAGACTTCTCCATATACTTGAAACAAAACCCCAGTAACCCCCAACCATTCCCACTCCCCAGTGAAGGTAAAGTTAAGGAGGGGGCAACACAATGGGCAGATACCCCTTTTCCACCTCCCCCAGGAAACTCACCAGGCCTAGTTCTCCCAGCTCATAACCACAGGGAGACTTTCTAAGATCCCAGGGTGGTGGGAAGAAATGCACTCTGCACACAAAAGCTGCCTGTCCTAATTCTTTTAAAAGGGAAATTTTCTCCTCAAAATAACTTAAAGCTTGTCTAAAGTCATGATTTAATTTTAAATTGAACAGAATGTACTCTACATTGTATAAGAAATGAAAGATTGAGGTTGGAGAGACAGCTCAGTGGTTAAAAACATTGGCTGCTCTTGGGAGGACCCAGGTTCAGTTCCCAGCACTCACATGGCAGCTAACAACCATCTATAACTCCAGTTCCAGGGATCTGATGCCTTCTTCTGGTCTCCACAGGCACTGAATGCAGTCATACACTTATGTGTACCCTATACATATACTTATGCTTACATATACCTCTACAGGGAAAATGACTGCCTCCATTTTCTTCTTTACATCTTTCTATATTTCCCCCATTCCTTCATAAATTTGTTTGGGGTGGGTGCCCCATCAATTTGTTTTTCATACCTAGATAACAGTGCTATAATCAGTATGTTAAGAAAAGCAGAGTTGTAGGCTGGGGAGATGGCTCAACTGGCAAAGTGTTTGTCATACAATCATACGGATCTGAGTTTAGTCCCCAGCACCCACATTTTTAAAAAGCACTGCACAACACACACCTATAAACCAAGAACCAGAGAGATGGAGACAGAAAGCTCCCTGGGGCTTGCCAGCTAGCCAATCTAGCCCAGTTGGTGAACTCCAGGTTTGGTGAGACCTTGTCTTAAAAAATAAAATGGAGAGTAACTGAGGAAGATGGCCCAATATTGACTTCTATTGACTTCCTCCTCCTCTTCCTCTTCCTCTTCTTTTCTTTTTTTAAATCTTTTCTGAGACAGGGTCTCCCTGTAGCCCCAGCTGTCCTGGAACTCACTAGGTAGACCAGGCTGGCCTCGAATTCACAAAGATCCATCTGCTTCTGCCTCCCAAGTGCTGGGATTAAAGGCATGTGCCATCACACCTGGCTAGACTACTGACTTCTACACACACAAACATACCCCAAAAACAGAGCTGCAACTGTGTTCAGAATGACTATGGAGCTAACTCAGTTCTATTCAGATAGCACTAAACACATCTCAGGAATTGGAGATTTTACACAACATCCTAACTTTGGCAGAAGTAGTACCATTTTCCATTTGCAGTACTCTACAAAGTGCTCTTACAGTCCTTTAGGTAAGGCCTCTCACCTGGCTTTGCAATGAGAAATCTCACATTAAATCCAAGCCTCACCCATCCAAGCCCAACAATCTGTAACCAGTAGTACCTATGAAGAGTTCTTCACAGGCCTTTCCTTCAAAGGGGCTCCCCTCACAAAGTTCAGGGTGATCCCCAGTCATGGGAGATTAACACTGGCCATTAAAAATGTGAACAGCAGACGCCAATCTTATCTAAAGGAATATAGACAACTGATTGCTGCTAGATGAGGAACAGCTGACCCTCCTAAAACAAAGATCTCTAGATAGGCTGACTAGATTCACCAGATGGACAAGTAGTGGGGAATGGCTGGGGGTGCCGACAACACAGCAGCAGTGGACAGTAACAGGGATGACAGAGTATATGGGCTCCAGTGGGGAGGGGGAGGGGGTGTGTCACTTGGGATGTGGGTATATAGATGAATAAGAGTGGGATGTTCTGTATGAAATACACACAAAAATCAAGAAGTATAAACATTTGCTTCATGTTAATTAGTAGAGGTGAAAAACATTACCATTGAAATTTACCTGATGACTTTATATCCATACCCAGGTGCCAAGGATCTGAGTGCAATGGATCATGATTAGTAATAATCAGGTACATACAGATTAGAGATGCCTGCACCAACATCTCAGTGTTAGTAGCAAAAACAATGAGTCTTTCTGCAAGGAACGATATATTCTAAAATGAAATGGAGATCTTTTTTAAAGGTTAAAAACTCATTCAATTTTATTTCTTATAGGGCTTATACTGAGTTCAATATTGTATAACTGTATTAATTCAACTGTGAACCTAGAAACTTACAGCCACTCGTGAAAGAGATGTACTCTTTCTCTGGAGTGTGTTACTGCATATATTAAAGCTGTAAAGAAATGCTTCTTCTAATCATGTAGTTATTAAAAATTTTTTTAAAAGTGTCACTCCCCCAAATCCAGAGAGGCTAGAATTTCTAAATAGTCTGAGCACTTTGAAGAAGTGCTCAAACATTTTCCCAAGAAAACATTTAACAGTTTTCTATCTTAAACACTTCACTATAGATAGAAATGTTAGCTATGAATCACATAAACCATCAACATAGGTTATGTCAGATAAAATGCTTTCTCATTCTTTAAGACTCTGAATGATTGACCAAATGTCAGTTTAACTGTCTGTTTAATGTGGTTTAAAGAGTTATAAAATGGAAACTAGATAGTGACTTCGGAAAGTAAAGTAACTGAAACACCCTGAGCACTGCATTTACACCTTGCCTCACTGAAAAATACTTGCACCTCAGCTCTGCTTGGAAGCTGCCCAAACTTGATGCCCCTTGCCTGCCAAGGAAGAAACTCTGACAGAGTCTCTTGTAATTAATTGTCCACAAATTCACTACATCAAAAAACTTTTTCTTTCTTTCCTTTTTTTTTTTTGGCCATGCTGGGAATTGAATCCAGGGCCTCATACCTGCATACAAGGCAAGTACTATACCTGGGGCAAAGCTATACCTCTGTACTCAAAATAAAAAACAAAATTATTTTAAAAAATTAACATGTTGGCGATGCACCTAGGAAGCAGAGGCAGACAGATCTCTGTAAGATCAAGGCCTGCCTGGTCTACATAGTGAGTTCTAGGTCAGCTGAGGCTACAGGGAGACCCTGTCTCAAAAACAAAACAAAAATAATCAGGAAAGGACTTGTGAAAGCTTCTCTTTGCATCTAAAGTAGTAGAAGGCCTTCAGAGCAACTTTTTTCACCTGAGTACTCAAGGAAAAGGTCCCACAGACCATTACCCAATCCCACTAGGAAATGCCATTAAAAACACCACTTTCACAAAATGCTATACTACCCTTGCAATACCTTTCCCCTAACAAAATTTATATTTATTTGCTCAAGAAAAGCTGCTTCTTTTTGTAGCAACATTTTCAAAGTAGTTCAATTTCAAAGTAGAAATCAACAAAAAAAGAAAAAGGGAGAGACTAAGGGTATGAAGCTGCCAGTACCTGTCTGGCATGCTCCCTCCGGGGCTTTAGCCACAGCAGAGGAATAGCCAAAATACAACCAAGCAGAAAGGGAAGAAAGGCCCCTCTGTCTGGCTTGGTTTTGGAAAGTGTGTGTTTGACAGAAGCTTACAAACTTTCCTGAGAACGTAAAGCAACAAGACCCCACAGTCACACTCCTACCTCTCCTCCACCGACTTGGCCACTTTGACTCCTGTCAGTGTGACACTAGTACTCTCCTTCTCTCTTCCAGCCTTCTCCCTGCCCCCCATACTGGAGATCCAGAGCCATCTCCATGTGCAAACTGGGTCCCAACACCCCACAGCCTCTGAGCCTGGCTTCCAGTGCACTGACCTGGGAACTCCTTTCCTGGGTTCTGTTCAGAAACCCTGGTGGCAATTCCTCCTCTGGTTGGGGAGAGCCTTTCTCCTCTGAAGACACAGGCCTGGACGAGCTCCTGAGCCCAGGGCTCCTCACAAAGGACCACCGCTTGTGGATAGACAGCAGGGTCACCTGTGGGTCACTCAGAGTTGCCAGGAAAGACTGCTCCGGGGTCTGAAGCATCTTGCCCTCGGTCACCAGGTCCATGGTCATGCCTTTCCGTTCTATTACTCCTTGTAGAGTGAGAGAAATGCTTTCAAAAGGCCCTGCTCATTAGCAGGGGCAAGGCACCCTCCCCAACTGAGCAAGTTTCAGGGGGGGAGAGGCATTCTTTAGTCTGCAGCCAGTCCGGTAACTTCTGCACACAGCATACGGCGGTGTACCTATTTGCTTTGTTTATCTCCACCCTTCCCACCAATTGGCAGCCTCTCACTCAGCACAGGTGTGGGGCACACGGCCCGTGCACACAACAACCAGAACTGTGTGTCCAGGAACCTGTCACCTAATCATCCCCCAAAGCTAGCCAAGGCTTTCTTCTGCCTGCCTTTCTGGTTTACTCCTAGAAACCTTTCTAGAGGCAACGGAGATGACCCACTTCTTTCTATTGCCAAACGGCAAAGGTTTTCTTGGAACAACTTCAGCAGCCTCTCCCAGAACTCCAACACTGGCAGAGGGCAGCCTACTGGGTGACAGAAGCATTTCCCAGACGACTTGCATTTCCAAGTAAGTATAGAAAAGCTCCATGTTTTCTGCAGCTTTGTTTTCCCATAGACCAAAGGCTTGACTTCAGTAAGAACTGACTACACAAACTCACATCTAACAAGACTCATTTACCCTTATATGTGGCACAACAGTCAGGAACTAATCCACAATATGGGCTTACCAGGCTACCTGCTGTTCCACGTGAGGATTAACAGAGACACACAACTGTGTGGTAATCCAGGCAGTCTCCTGCTCTGTCTGGTAGGATGGTCTTCCTTCCTACCCAACCCTCCTACCCCATCCATTCAGAGTCTGGAAGAAGCAGCCTCCTCCCCCATGGGAGGAACAGCTCAACCAGACCCTAATCCTGGCAATACCCACTGCCAACTATGTTGTGGGAGGTACATAGTACAGAGCTAACTGAGCCACACTGCCTGTCTCTGCACTATTCCCCATAGCTGAGTGGATCACTTCCAGGTCACTGAAACATGCATCCAAAGAAGACATTTAGAACCCATGCTCCTCTGCTCCAGGTCACTGAGGATTCATCCTCCTTACTGGTTGCTCATAATGACACCCTTTTACCACTTAAAACTCACCCCAAGATGTCTAGACCAAAAGGTCTGTTCTTCGGTTGAATGTGTAGCTGGGTGATAGAGTATCTGCTCAGCATGCTCCAGGCCCCAGGTTCTACCTCCAGTACTGTAGCCAACCAACCAACCCCAGGTGTTTTTAAACCGAAGACTTACAGAATCACAATATTTTTATGATATGAAAATACAGTTCTAGTTGGAATAGGAATGATGTCTGGTGCTGGGGCAAGGGATGGGGGGGCGGTATTCCAGGGCCTAAAGGCACCAGACAGAACTAAGAGCAGAGAGCAATCAGGCCAATGAGGAAGCCCTCCAGGCTCAGAGATCAGTGGATAACAGCAGGTAGCGCAATCAGGACCTGAGGCTTATAATGCCATTTCAGGTTTGACAGACTAGGTACACAGTGACATATGAACCATGAAGCAGAAAAATGGTAGAAAGAAAAAAACAGATCTAAAAGTGAAAATAACAAGTTCTCCTTTGTTCCCATGGAATCCAAGGAAGCTTCAAAATGTCTCAGACAAAAGCCACTTTCTTGAGCCAGAAGATGTAGCCCAAACTCTTCTTTCTTTCATCTTGTCCTTACACCTGACTCCAGTCCTCTCCCCCAACCCCATCTCCTAATTAATCCCCCTTACCCTTTAAAACCTGCCTTTCTGTGAAGTTGCCTCCAACCATTCTGGCCGACTGGGCTCTCTCCCCTATCAGAATTCCAGTATCACTAAATGTCAACAGTATCTGCAAAGGTACTCAGACATTATCATTACTAGAGGCCAAGCATTCTCTCTCCACCAAACCTATAATCAAATCAGTCCATTTTTGCTGCCACTGCCTAGCAGGTACTCAGCTCTGGGGAATAGTTAGTCTCTGGAACACAAAGATCTTCCATTCATGTTAATGAGCAAATGTCAGATAAATAAACATCAGGCAAGTCTGCTAAAACAAGTTATGTTTAACCATATTTAAATAGATGAGTTGAGTTGTATGTCCAGAGCATCATTTAGGGATTTTGGTTGTGTTTTTGTTTTTTGTTTTGGCAGGGTTTCACTATGTAGCTTTAGGGGGCCTAGAACTTACTATATAGACCAGACTGGCCTCAAACTTACAGCCATCCTGCTTCTATCTCCTGAGTGCTGTGATTACAGGTGTGTGTCACCATACCCAATAGTTCTACCTAGAATTTCAGGATGCTTTTCTGTCCCCTTTACACCAATCCAAGGGCAAATGCCACTATTCTCTTAGACATTCTTTCTAGAACAACAAGTCTTCAAGTGTCTTATTGCACTCATGTATTCATGTATTTTACCTCCCACTTGTGCAAACTTTGCCGTTTTCCAAAACAAAATTCATATTGTCTATTCACCGTCCCAATCTTTACAAATCATATTCATATATTATATATATATTATACATATATGTAAATAATCCCTTTGCTATCCCCAAACAATTCTTTTGTAAGCTGAGAAGCCTGGGCCCAAAGGCAGATGGGCAGCTCATATTCCCATGAGCCCCTAGGACAAAGGGCTCTGTTTGGAGGAGGGACATCTGGCTAAAACATTTCAGTACTCACAAAGATTACCAGCTAAACCCAGTGGAGGTTCTCAGTGGGGAGGGCTTCCCAGAAAAACCCTGGGGCGGGTCAGGCCAACCCTCTCAAGGCCCAAGAAGAGTCTTAGATCCTATGACAGGACAGGATGGCAGAATCTGACACTAAGCTGCATACTGGAAGCAGGGGCCTGGAAGGTTCCCACACAGAGCGTGTGGGCAGCATAAACAGCACATTCACCCAGAGCTAGGGACCCACAGCTCATCCTTCATGCCAGGATACATGTCATAAAGCCTGAGAACAAAGTGTTAATAGCACAAAGACTCAATGGGAGCAAAAGACACATCTGCCTTCAGAACAGTAAAAGGCAGCATTCAGGTATGAAAATGATCTTTGAAATCCCAGGCTCCCAAGTAGAGCAGAGAGGGCTGCTGGTCAAAATTCCCCTTGACCCTCACACCACTGGGTGAGGAAGCAGGGGCCCATGGTAAAATAGCTCAGCAGGACTTTTATACTAGCTGATTAGTAGGAAACAGAAACAAATCAACCAACCAGAGGCAAACTCACTGGAGAGTGGTCTTAAAGTTGTATTTGGCTAAACTGCCAGAGGTGGAAAAAATAACAGTAGTTCTTAATTATAGGAAGACTGGATGGAGCCAAAACTAGAAGCAAAGAGAATATCAAAGCAGAAAGCTAATGTTTCTATTTTACAGGTGAGGCTGCCCTCCTCGCCTGGGCCCACCTGGATAACTCCAGCACTAGTTCACTCTAAGCTCCAATGGGCCCCATACCTGTCAACTGAAAAAGGGTGAGCTAAAACTCACCTCCAGGTATTGCCTATGCACTCAAGCTTCATCACTAACCTGGAGAGGTCTCTGGTGCCGCCTGGATGCCCAAATACCTTCTAGTCCTCTCTCTCTTCCCTCCCTAGACATCCATGTTGTCTCTTCCTTGTGCAGACCTCAGTCCCCTGCCCATTTCCAGACTAAAATCCTGCTTTCGTGAGGTACTGAAACAGGGAAGCAACCAAAACACCTGTGAGTATTCTCAGAGTCCACTACCCACCAGTTGCCTTTCCTCTCCTAGCTCAGGGTGACCTAGCTTCCCCCCGCATGGTCAGCCTCCAGGTCCCACCTTCCTAGAATCTCTCCGGTTCTACCCCAACAGCCTTTAGTCAGAGTCCCATACCAAAGTCTTGCTGGCCCCAAAGTGCTAAGTGAGGGGCCCCAGCCCCATCCTGCTCTGTGGCTCACCCTATAGGTCTCTTCTCCAACTGCATGCACTCCCTGGTGATCTCATCCAATCCCCTGGAAATATCACCTTCCTTAGTCTAATCAGGCTGCTTTAACAAAGCACCACCGACTGGGTATTTATAAATGACAGAAATGGACTTCTCAGAGTTTTAGAGGCTGCGGAGAGTTAAGATCCAGGTGTCAGAACAGATCTAGTGTCTGCAGAGGACTGCTCTTAGCCTCAAAGAGGGTGCCTCCTAGCTGCATCCTCATATGACAGAAGAGCTAAGGGGCACCTACAAGCCTCTTTAATAAGGACACTAATCTCATTAGGCCTGCCCCATGACTTAATCACTTCTCAAAGACTTCTCACACAGGAGTCTGAGAAGAATACTCATTCATTCCCTAGCACGAGTTATAGCCAGCAACACCCACACTCTACACTTAGGAACTAGATGCTTTTGGCACTACCTCTCTTGGATGTTTAATATACATCTCAAGCTTAGCTTTCTATCCTGACCTCCCAATACCCTCCCCCTTTCCCTCTCCTCCCACAGTCTTCCTCATTTCAGTACAGGAAATTCCTCCCAGCTACTGCCCCAGGAAAACAATTTTGGATCCACTACTGATAAGCATCTCCTTTTAAATTCACGATAAACTTCCAGCAAATCCTGCCAGCTCCACCTTCAACATACACTCAGCATGAATCACCTTGAGAAATTTGATCTCTACCCTGGACCAAGGCTCCAGTCCATCTCACCAGAATTCTTTTAAAAAGCTCTCGGTGAGCTTAGTAGTACATGCGTATAATCCTGGCACTCAGAAAGCTAAGGCAGGAGGATTGACTGCCACAAGTTCAAGGCCAGCCAGTTACACAACAAGAAGCAGGCCAGTCAAAGCAACATAGCAAGACCCGGTCTCAAAAAGCTGAAAAAAGAAAACTTCCTATGTGACTTCGGGCTTCTCAACACAAAAGCCAGAAGTCCTTTAAGAGGAAGTTGTCATTCCTCTGAAAAGCCTCCAGGGTGCTCCCCATACTCAGAGAAGAAACAAAATCCTTATAACGACAGGTAAGAAAGTACATGAGCCTTCTCTGGTTCCTTGTGAGCTCACAATCCCAGACCTCATTCTGTGATGATAGTCCTGATCTTCCAGTTCCTTAAACTAAAAGAGGAGAGGGCTCTGCACTAGCTGCTACTTCAGTTTAGAAACTACTCCCAGCAACACTCCACACACAGATGCCTAACTTGCATTGGTGACTTTCCCCAGATTATTCAAATTTCAGATATTCCCAACTCCCTAGCATCATTCCCTGCATAATTTTTCTCCCCCAGAGTAGTCAACCAGCACATGCTACATGGTAGATATTTTACTGATTTGTTGGCTGTCTTCTAGTTAGAATATAAGTTTCACAGGGGCAGGAATCCTTTGTCAATTTTGTTCAGGCATTTGCTGTATTCTCAGGACTAACATCATACTTAGTATCTCAACATTGGTTGAATACATGAATGAACTTCTTTGGAGTTTGTGGAGAACTAGAATGTTGCCAGTCCTGAGCCAAATTATCTTAGTCTTCTTAATTTACCATTCAATGTCCAGCTCTCTGACCAAATAGCCATCCTTGTGTCTATTGAGTAAGTCCTTTTAGAGTGTACAAACCTCTAACCTCTACACCCAAAGGCTCAGAATGTCATCAGACAGCATCTGGAGGCTAGAACAGAGGTTTCCTTGCTTTGCTATGACCTGCCATCTGATGTTCCCATAACGTATGTATGACCTTCATTGTTCTGTGGCTACAAAAACTTCACAAAACTGGTACCATGCTGGAACATGGTATTTGGGATACCTGGATCCCTGTCTCTAGGGCACTATCATTCATACTTGGCTCCAGAATAAATGATCTCTTACTCCTTTTGAGGTGAGAGCTAAGTTTTTTGCATCAACAACTGATAAAAAAAATAATATTTTGGGCTGGAGAGATGGTTCAGTGGTTAAGAACACTGGCTGCTCTCCCATAGGACTGGAGTCCAATTCCTAACACCCATATGGTGGCTAACAACTGTCCGTAACTCCAGTTCCAGGGGATCAAATGCCCTCTTCTGACCTCCACAGGCATTGCACGACACGGGTGCACTTACATACATGCAGGTAATATACTCATACATGTAAAAATAATAAATAAAATATAATAATAATTTTAAAAACCAAAGCCAAGTGTCCGGAAATAGTCTTAATGACTTAGAATGAATGAAGAAACATTTATTCAAGAAAATCTACTTAGAATTGGTCAGAATAATGAGACAGTACATAAACCAAGACCCCAGATTCCTGCCCTCTCCCAGGTCAGCAAGATGGCAACTCTACTGCAAATGGGGGTATCCATGGGCAAAAGCTCCCTCTCCCCAGATCCCAAGGTTCTGCTGTTTCTAGAATCCAAAGTGACTCAAGAAGAGGAAAGGTTAAGGGAAAAGACTTACTTTGTGCCTTCATCCAAAAGAAAGGAGATGAGACACAAAATGAAGGCAAAGATGCCACTTGCCTTATGGGCCCAAGTGAGGAGCCAAGACTTCTTAGCAAGAGCAGCTTCCAAATGCCTGTGTAAGTTCCACAGGAACCCTAGGCCCCTGCCCCACAACTAGCTGCCTTCAAGAGCCTTGTATTCCAGACCTGAAATAGGGGTAGCAGTCTCACAGATCTTGGAAGTGCCTTCAAGATCATTCTCCTGTTGTCTGGAACAGTATCTGGCTTCCCTTCCATCCATGCTAATCCTATCGTGTGTTTGGCCATACCCTCAGTGTTTTCACCCAAGCACACCTTTATTCTTTACAACCTGACTAGGCTGAGAATGTTCCATGTCAGTCCTGCTTCCCTTTCGATTATTGTTTCCCCCTTGGCTCCATTCTCTTGTATTTTGCTCTAAGAGATCAAGAGAAGCCGTGCAGCAGCATTCCACACACTTTGCTTAGCGGTTTGTTCCAGCAAGTAGCTTAGTCCATTGCTCTTAATAAGTACTAGGCTGGGGTCACAGTCTACCCAAGTGTTTGGCCTCACTGTGAAAGAATGGTCTTTCCTCTGGTGTCCAGTAAGACAATGCTCACTTCTAAGATTTCATCAGAATGGCCTTTACTGCCCATTCTTCTCTGATCGGCCTCTTAACCACTCTCTAAGAAGACAGTTGTCAATTCTGTCTACAGCTCCCTTATGAGCCCTCACAAGAATCACTCTGTGCTGGATAGCTTTAGTGTCAACTTGACACACCTATGTTGAGGGAGCCTCAATTGGGGAATTGCCTCCATTGAATTGGCCTGTGGCCAGGTCTGTGAGGCATCTTCTTGATTGTTGGGTGATGTGGGAGGGCCCAGCCCACTGTGGGTGGTGCCACCCCTGGCAGGTGGACCTGTGTTGTATAAGAAAGCAGGCTGAGCAGGGGCCAGGGGAGCAAGCCAGTAAGCAGCATTCCTC
>NW_008330482.1:595808-603517 GCF_000622305.1 Nannospalax galili
AAATAAACCCTTTCCTCCCCAAGTTGGTATTGGTTAGAGTGTTTTGTCACAGCAATGAAGAAACAAACTAGGACAGACTCTGAAGAGTTTGCTTACAGCAATTTCAAGCTTTTGTGGCCCGCTCCTCCAAACTTTTCCAGCCTCTATCCAGTTCTTAATTCCAGGTTGTTACAGCAACACCCCTTGTCACTATCAACCCTGTAGGCTCTCTGAACTACCAATAACCAATAACACAGGAACATATTATAAAGAACAGAATTTTGTATCTCATATCTCTCAAGTGCAAAGGCACCAGCAGGTTGGTGTCTGGTAAGAGTTGCTCTTTACCCTAGATAGGGTCTCGCTGCTGCACTGTCTATAGAAGGAATGGAGTCCTCACTGGCAGATAGAACAGATGGGGAGCGGGCAGTTAAACACTTTCCACAGAGCCCTATTCATGAGGGTTCAAGCCTCATGCCTCAGTCACCTCCTAAAGGCCAAATCTCTTAATATTGTTGCACATGAATTATTATTAATTAATATTAATTAATAATGTTCAACATGAATTTGAGGACAAAAGTATTCAAGCCAGAGAAAGGACATTAAAATGAAAAACGGTTGTACAGGCACCCAAAAGCAGACAAAATGGGAGACTGCTAGCGTGATCCAAAGGAAAGTTCAGTGATTGAACCACACAAAGCAATGGCACAGTAAAATAAAAAAAGTATGCAAAGAAAGAAAAATGGGAAGGATATGTCTTGGTGTTCATGAATGATAAAGCAGAGGTTTCGGACAGCACTAAAGATAAGAGTAGAAGGCAATAGGAAAAGCAGTGCTGGGATCACTGCTTGTGTGCATCAGGCAGAGTCGTTTACAGCACAGTCACTCATGCCTATAAAGCCCCACAAGCTCCCCTATCTGCCAAAGACAACAGATAATGTGTGCTATATCCCCTCAACGGCATATTACACGAGAATAAATCTTAGAGATACAATATCTAATGAGAAAAATAAACTAAACACTCGTATCATTTTCTATAAAGCTTAGACATAAGCAGTATTAGATACTATATTGTTCTTTTAACACTTATAACACTATAAAATAGAAAAGGCTGAGTTACAGGGGATGCAAGTGTAAATCAATGGCAGAGTATGAGGTTGGTATGCCTGAGGCTCTGGGCTCAATTCCCAGCACCAAAACCAGAACAACGTAACCTGGGGTATAACAAACACAAACTGAGAAAGGCATTCTGTAGGTAGTGCAAAAAAAGATGAAGGAAAAGATAAGGAAAGTGGGCTGGGATACAGCTCAGTAGGTACATGCCCAAGACTTTGGATTCAATCCCTGTCTGTACTGCCAAAAAAAAAAGAGGAGGAAAGAAGGAAAAGTAGTTGATTTTACTGGTTAATCTTTTTTTTTTTTTGGTGAGTATGTGTATAGTGTGTGTATATTTGGTGCACACAAATGGGTATGCAGGTGCATGCACTCATGCATGTGCATACGGAAGCCAGAGGAGGGCACTGGATGTCTTCCTCTAAGGTTGTTCCTCTCATCCTCTGCTTCACCTTTTAGACAGGCTCTCTCACTGAGCTAGAAACGAGCTGTGTGTGTGTGTGTGTGTGTGTGTGTGTGTGTGTGTGTGTGTGTGTGCTCACGCATGCGCACGCTTGTTTGAAACAGGGTCTCCCTATAACTCTAGCCAGCCTGAAACTCACTATGTAGACCAGACTAGCCTCCATCTCACAGAGATCTGCCTGCCTCTGCCTCCCCACTGCTGAGATTAAAGGCTTGTGTGACCCAAGTTTTATTTATATCTAAAACTTGCTTCTTTTTCTTTTTTCTTGTTTGTTTCTTAGAGGCAGGGTCCTGATACATAGCCTTGGCTGGCCTTGAACTTGCAGTCCTCCTGTCTTAGCATCCCTACAGCTGTACACCAGTGTGCTGTACAATCTGCTTTTATCTTGTTCTTCCTAGGACCAGAGAATAGGTCTGCCTTCTTTTCAAGGTCATGCCCTTTGCCAGTATCTCTGTCCCCTCCTCTCCACCTGTCTGGAATCTTTTGGACCAACTCCTGACTGCACCTCCAGCTTTTCCTTCCTCTCAGGAAGCTATCTATAATCCCCCATTACCTTATGCCCTCCACCAGCTGTTGTTCTTGTTTCCCTTTCTGGAAAGAGTAGTTTGCATTTGCTTTGATCACGTTGTGCTTTTTAAATTATTTGATCAGTTTATTGGATATAGAAGAAATACATACAAATACACACACAGAAATACATACACACACAGCTTGGGTGTAAAACAGAAAAGTTAAAGAAAGCATACCCCACTGGCATCAAATGGTATCAATTTCCTTAAGGTAAGGGGTCAGGCTACCTGTTGAGAATTAGGGAAGTGAGATTGAGCAAAGGGCTCAGTCCGCAAAGGGTGACAGTTTGCAAGACACAACCAGATGGACAAAGGACAAATTGAAGGCACTAGAAGGTGCAACTGAGATAAGAAACAAAGTGTCAGCAGCACCAACTACAGGGCTGCCTGAATTCTTGGCATTGGTATAAAGCCCTATGTTCTGAAAGGGCAGATTTCTCAATTTCTGGTCTTATTTGGCTGGGGGTATAGCTCTCTGGCACAGTTCATGCCTGGCAAGCACAAGGCCCTGGGTGTCAGCCCTAGCTGCATGAAGAAAAATAAGGTCACTGTGCTTTGCTTGCTATCTCACTGAACTTTGATCTGTTCATGTTTTCTCCTTCAACCTAGTTTTTTAAAAAGCCACAAGGAGCTGGCATACATAAGGCCTCAGATCCATTCCCAGTATCACAAATAATAACAATAATCAGCAGACATATCAGAATTTCACTTAGCAACATTCCAGTTTTCTCATGTAGATAAAAATGACATGGAAGAGCTGGGTGTGGTGGTGTACGCCTTTGATCCCAGCACTTGGGAGACAGAGATAGGTGGATCTCTGTGAGTTCAAGGTGAGCCTGGTCTATATAGTATGTTCCAGGCCAGCTGGAGCTACAGGGAGACCTTGTCTCAAAAATTGCACGAAGTCATACTTCCTTGATACCTGTGCTGTGGTGTCAGTGAGCACTAATCGTGTCACCACCATGGCCTGCCTTCTGAGTCAAACCTAAATGCTTGTCAGTAAAGCATTTAAAATCCAGCTTCAGAACAAAAAGAAAAAAACAGAAACAAAATGAAAGGCCAGGCTTGATAGCACACACTTGTAATCCCAGCATTGAAAGACCTAGGTCATCGGGTAATTGCTGCCCCACAGGGAGGCCTGTTAGAAAAAAACAATGTGGGGAAACCATGCTATAATTCATTCCTTCATGAACAATTGAAATTTTACAAACTGTGGAGAAGAAGGAAGCCAAGCGTGGTGGCTCATGCCTGCAATCCCAGCATTCAGCAGGAGGACTGCTTTGAGTTTTAGGACAGCCATAAAACTACATAGGCTACATAGCAAGACCCTGTATCTTGGGAAAAAAAAAATGCTACTACTAACAATAAACAGTAATAATTAAATCTAACCCTCACTGCACTTTTACTTTCTATCCAGACACTTAAGAGCCATTGCAGCCTGTGTGGCTGTGAGGACTCCCCTGGTTTCTGGTACTCTGGACAGCAGGATCTACACAATCTACTCTCTATAGGACACACTGTAGAGAATATGTTTTAAATGGTATAAATCTGGTCCCTATGTTTAAGTAGCTCACAGTTGCAAAGGAAAGCCAAATTCATTAGTTTAGTAACACCAGGTGGTATGATCAAGTGTCAAGAAGTTCCAAAGACAATGTGTTTCTAAGAAAGCTGGACAGGTCTGGGCAGGACTGAATACTAGATCTGCTTTATTATTATTATTATTATTATTATTATTATTATTCCAAAGAGAGGCAATTTTAAACACATTTTTCCAGAAATAACTTGAAGCAGGTTACATAATAATATATATACAATGAAGTTTAAGGGAGGAAATATAGGAATAAGAAATCAAAGACCAAAGGATTGCCAACGTGGGTAGATCTGCTCTTATTAGCAAGCTACCTTGGGCAAGTTCTTTAACTTCTTCCTCAGTTTCCCCATTAACAATGCCTGGATGTAATACTCAACTCTGACAAGACCTAGAGTTAACACAGATTCCAAGGGGGTAAGGGTGCAGGTCCTACAATAGTCTCTAATTCTAACAAGAGTTACCATGTATAGGGCACCTAAACTTCTGAGTAACTAAGTCAGGGGCTCGTATAACTTTAGGGCATATACCTTGCTACAGCAGTTCACAGAACATACTATTACCAGTACATTATGAAAGGCACAACCCAAGAACAGCCAAGTGGAAGAGATGCACAGGACAAGGGGTCGGGGATGGTTCCAGGACTTTCCATGTTTTCTGTAAGCAGGATACCCACCCAAAGCCTCCGCAAGGTTTACTACCTGGAAGTTCTCCAACTCATCATTTAGGGGTTTTGTGGAGTTCCATTTGGCAGGCAGAGTTGATAGGATCCTTAGTCATTTGTGATTAATTCATCTTTAGTCCCAGTCACCTCATCAAAGCTAAAGGGTCAGACTGAAAGTTCTCACTCCCTAATCACATGGTTGGTTTTTCTGGTGATCAGACCCAATTCCAAAGCCATTGAGGAGCATATCAAGGATATCTCATCAGCAGAGCTCCGTCACATGGAAAGAATCCTCTTTTGAACAACAAAAATGCTCCCATCACTCTCATTGATGCCTAGGACAAAGACCAAATACACATTTCTTTTTCTGTTTTTTTTTTTTTTTTTTTTTTTTTTTTTTTTTTTGTCTTTTTGAGACAGGATCTCCCTGTAGTCCCAGTTGGCCTAGAACTTGCTATGTAGACCTAGAACTCGCTATGTAGACCAGGCTGGCCTCTGTCTCAGAGAGATCCACCTGCCTCTCCCTCTTGAGTGCTGGGATCAAGGACACCACCACACCAGGCTAAAAACCAATTTCCTTTTATCCCACTTGTGCCTTAGGACTTGGACACTTTTCTGGCTTCCCAACTCAGAACACTTGGGTCTCTACTCAAATGTCAGCCCCTAGAAGCCTTGTCTGATCATCTACTTAAAACAGAATCTTCCTCCATGCTCTTAACCCTTTCTCTTGCCCCTGCCCTGCTTAATTTTCTCCACAGCACTTAACAATACCTGAGACTATTACAATTACCCCCTTCCATTCTAATAAGATGTAAATTCTCTAAAGGAATGATCTTAAGTCATAGCTGGATCCCCAGTACTTGACATTTCTAACATAGAACTTAAAGCACCTGTTGAACAAATAGTGGTAACAGCAAAAACAAAACATCAGCACTGGGGCTAAGGATATAGTCACTGGTAGGGTCCTGAGTTGGTCCCTAGCACAAAATAAAAATAAAAACCTATAAAAGGGTCCATAAGCACAAGACCCTGGGTTTTATTTCCAACACTGCAAAAAGAAAAAGAAAAGAAAAATGAAGGAGGTGGCTGTGAGGATTAAATGAGAGAACACACAGAAATATAAAGTAATGCAATGTCTAGCACATAGTAAGCTCGGTAACCTTGGCCAAAGCCCTTATCAATGGACTGCAGAAGAGGGTGAGGTCAACACAGGCTAGAGCAGTCAACCAACGGCTTCAAGGAGGCGGGTGGATCTTGAGTTTGATCTGCTAGGACATGGTTTTTCTCTCTCATGGGGACACTGAAAAATGTAGAAGTGTCCCCTCCTCTGCTCCGGCCACCCATCCCCTATGTGTGCTGTCTTCACGCACCATGGATCAAATGCAGTCTTCACATTGTAAGAATTACCTACCTACTCACGAGACTCTCTCTGCCCATCTATTAATCTACTTATCTTTCATTTCTATATACCAGAGTCTAGATGAATTTCACAACCAAGGGACACTCAATGAAATCACTAAATTAATTAAATTTCAGAGACCTGTAGAAAATAAGCAACCTACTCTTCTGTCCAACAATCCAGATCTAAAGAAATACTCAAGTCTACATTAAAATAAAGTACAGAACACTTGGCATGGTGGTGCACACCTTCAATCCCAGCACTCAGGAGGCAGAGGCAGGGGATCTCTGTGAGAGCAAGGCTAGCCTGGTCTACATAGCACATTCCAAACCAGCTAGGGTTACAGGGAGACCCTGTCTCAAACCCCACCTCCCCCCAAAAAGGAAGAAAAAAAAGTACAAAGCCAGCTAGATGGTTCAGCAGGTAAAGGCACTTGCCACCAGGGAGTAGTCACTTGTCACTAAGACTGAGGACCAGAGTTCAAGCTCTGAAATCCACTTGTAGAAGAAGAGAAAACGGATTCCTGAAAGTTGTCCTCTGACTTCCACATGGGCATGACTGTTCTCTCTCTCACACACACAAACACACACACTTTTTTTTTTTAAGTAGTAAAAAATAAAGTACAAAGATCACGTGCACTTTGAAAGAGGGAAAGAAAGGAAGCAAAAGGTGCGACCACCCACGGGGGAACAATCAACAGACTATGAGGGCACCTATACCAGGCAGAATAACTTCTAGGACACTTACTGAAACAATTCCTAAATATATTGTTAACTGAAAAAAAGTTGGAGAATACGAAACGTGATTTCAATTAGGTGAGACAAAATAAAACAACACATACGTGCGCGCCCACGCGCACATACACACACACACACACACACACACACACACACACACACACACACACACACACACAGAGCTGCTCTGTGCGTCTGTATGGATGTATAACTCAATTCTTCAAGATCTTGCTTGAAACGTATTAAGTTTCAGTATTTGCTGAATGAAGACATTCGGGACGATAAGGACTGGGAAATACATCTGCTTTTCATGCTAAATATTTCTATCCTGTTTGCATTTGCTTTAAGGTACTACTTGTATTATTAAAAAGTGAATTTTTTAAGCTGCAGGATTTGGATACAGACCATAAGAGGATCCAGGCAGCAGCCTGCGATGAATCTTCCCCAGGTAACTAATTTTGAGCAAATAGAGCTCTTACACAGCACCCGCACGCTCTGACCCCTTAAAGATGTTCAGAAAAGCGCTGATCTCAGAAGGGACCAGCACGCTTTTTCTAGAGGGCTTTCCTCCCAAACCAGGACTCCTCAAGCTGGGCTCCGGAGGGTCCTGGTCCTTGGTCTCCATCCCGGAGGGCGGACGGCGGCGGAGGGAAGCGCTGCGAGCAGGTGCAGGCTCGGGGCAGCGGAGCAAGTACACTTACGTTCCGACTGGCTTCTTTGGCTGTAGCCTGCCTCCCCTGCTCAGGCATCGTCCCCCACAAATGCCAACTTCTTCCTGGGATCCGTCAGAGTTCAAAGGTCACCTGGTCAGGGGTGGGAAGCGCGATGTCAAAAGCCCTAGAGCAGAAAGCGTGCACTGGCATCTGTGCGGTCCCTTCACCGCGGGACTCTGGAACTCGCCCTCCGCCCGGCCGCGGTGCACCTGACCCGGGGGCGCAGGGCTGAGAGCGCTCGAGGGGCGCGGGCCTCGGATTCCCCAAGCCCAGGCGGCCCGGCGGTGTCCGCTACCTGCGGCCAAAGCGCTGGGGACTCGCGGCCAAGGCCGCAGACCCAGGGCTCGCCCACCGCCCGCCGCTCCGCGCAGCCCCTTCTCCTGGCGAGGCGGACTCAGCACCTAAGAAATTGACCCGCGGCCAGCCAGGACCTCCCATTGGGTTCCCAATGGGCGGTTGGCCCAGCGGTGGGGGCGGGGCGGGG
>NW_008330482.1:603591-620859 GCF_000622305.1 Nannospalax galili
GTCCGCCTCTCCGGTGCGTGGCCTGAGCCTCGGCCGACTCTATTGGCAAAGAAGGCCGTGGGAGCGGCTACCGGCAACCAGTTGGGACGCGTGTAGTCCCGTGAGGGCGTGGCTAGCGAGCAGGCGTCCTCAGGATCCAATAGAAAAGAAGACCGGCCAAGCGCTTCCGGGGTGGGCGGATGGGCGGAAGATGGCGGCGGCGGGGAGCGGGCACCTGGGTGCCCTGCTGAGGTAAGGAGCCGGTGGCCGGAGCTCGCGGGGCCGCGCCCTGGGAGACTCTGACTGGGTTCCGGACTCAGTTTACCCAATTGTGTCGCCTGCCTCACTGCTGGCTGAGCGGTCGTTTCCTTCCGGGCTCCAGCCTTTCCTTCCCCTTCACAGACCTGACATGCTTGCCTCACTTTCCTTCCCGACTGAGCTCAGCTGATTTCCTAGGCGAACGTGTCTCTTCTCCAAAACAAGCTGGTTTATCCCTCCATCTCGTAATTTCTCTTTAACCCCATGAAGCTGCCATTAGCGCATGCGACTTAATTATAGAAATTTTTGTTGAATTCTCTACTTCTTAAGCATCTGTTGGCTTATTTTCCGTGATTGATATTAAAGTCAAAATATTTTTAAGACGTGCGTAAAACATCGTTTTTTTGTTCAAATAGGAAATAAATAAAAAGCAGGAATGCTAGCCAGCTGGTAAATACCACTGTTGAAATAATTCTATTTTTCATAGATTTCATAGTATTTCATAGATATTAACTTAGGCCTGCCTACCAAAGTTTTTTAAATAACTACCTTTTCAGGTTTTTCAGGTAGAACATTTATAGTTCGCATAATAGCTTCCTGAAGAACGGTGGCCACACAAATTCTTGCCAAGGTTTAGGATTTTGCCTTCATTTTTGTCCTCCTCCAAGTTCTATAGTAATTATTAACAGTATTCCGAAAGGGATAGTCTTTTCTAGCACCTTCATGTTTTCCCCTGCCATAGGGAATACCCCTAACTGTGCTTTGTATGTAATAATGGTTAACTATCTGCATTATAATGCTGGTTTAATGAATGATCAAGTAACTTTGGATTACTGTTACTGGCCTTTAAAGCCTTTTGTTTAAATATGGGTAAACATGAACTGAGGGTAAAGTGTTTGCCTAATGTGAGTGTGTGTAAGGCTATGAATTCAGTCACCACCACTGAAAAAAAAATCTCATAAAATAATTGGTTTTGTTACCAAACTATAGAAATTCTCTTTGTACTAATATATAAAGAGAGTATGCAAAAGTAGATTCTCATTTGTATCCTTAATTTTTTTGTGTGTATGTGTGGTCTTTTTGAGACAGGGTCTCCCTGTAGCCCCAGCTGT
Organism: Nannospalax galili; assembly: GCF_000622305.1. Taxonomy (NCBI): domain Eukaryota; kingdom Metazoa; phylum Chordata; class Mammalia; order Rodentia; family Spalacidae; genus Nannospalax; species Nannospalax galili. The sequence continues at coordinate 604,941 of NW_008330482.1, forward strand.
CCTGGACCTCACTATGTCGATCAGGCTGGACTTGAAACTCACAGAGATCAACCTGCCTCTGCCTCCCGAGTGCTGGGATCAAAGGTCTTTGCCACCATGCTCGGCTGTAGCCTTATTTTTTAAATCAGCAACAAATTGATTTTCATTTTTTCCTTCTAATTTCAGATTTTTTTACTCATTATTGTTTCCTGGACTAACTGTATGTGGAGTCTTGTGTATATGTTTGGTCATTGTCCTTTGGATAATCAGACAGCATCTACAGAGGAAAAAAAAGTCAGTCTCAACCAGCAAAAATGAGAAAGATCAAATGGTGGTTGCATTTTTCCATCCATACTGCAATGCTGGCGGTGGAGGAGAGAGGGTTTTATGGTGTGCTTTGAGAGCACTGCAAAAAAGGTAGGTATACCATATTGCTGCCTTTGGAGAAAAAAAAATTACCCCAAATTTTATCTTTTATACTAGGAATTCCTTAAAAAAAAAAAAAAAAAAAAAAAACCTGTGCTTTAAGAAGAAAGTATTGCTTGTGCCTGCCTCACAAGATCATACTGTATTTTATATTTACAGTGGTACAGAGCTGTCCTTCCCGCCACTCTGGAAGCTAACATGGGAGGATCAAATGATCCCCAACAGTTAAAGGCCAACCTGGGCAACATACAGAGAACCCCCTCTCAGAAGTAAAAAGAAGCAGCTACCTTTCAAAACATGCTTGCATTTCTTGGCTGAAAACACTAGGCAGGCGGTTACCTGCACAAAACCTGTGTGACACTGGGCCCATCCCTGTGTGACACTGGTGGAGGGACTCCTAGAGCCCCACCCATTCCTAAGAATTAATTGTGGGCAATTAATGCTTGCTGTGGGTAGGGGAGTCATAGCCCTTGATGGTATAGCCACTTGTAAATTGCCCTTGTTTAAGTAAACAACTCCAACCCCAGCTCTCACAGGCAACCCTAATTAAATGCAGTAGGACCCCCCCCCACAAAAAAAAAAAAACAACCATGGACTAAGGAAGGGATTTGTTGGGAAGGAGTTTGGTGGGACAAGGAAGAGGATAAGATAATGTACGGGGGGCGGGGGAATGTGGGATCAAAGGGCATCATATATAATGTATATATGAAAAAACAATTTTAAAAAGTGTTCTAAAAAGGCTGGTTGTGATAACACATACCAGCATGGCAGAGGCAGAGGGAAGCGGATCTCTGTGAGATGGAGGCTGGCCTAATCTACATAGTAAGTTCCAGGCCAGCTGGGACTACCAGGAAACTGTCTCAAAAAAAGAAGTGTTCTGAAAATATAGAAATCTCTGGGGTTAGTGTGAAACCTATCCAGTTGAGAATATAACCCCAGAGTCCCTTAGAAAAGCAACCCCAAATTATTCTGAATGACATAATTCTTCCTTAGTTGACATACTTTATAATTGAGAAAGGTTTATACCCACCACAAAAAATGATGAAGCAAATAGTTTGGGGGGTATTTTTAGTGTATGCTGTGTGCATATATGTTCCCACATGTATTTGTGGATACATGTGCATGTGCACTTGTGCATGTGGAGACCTAGAGTTGACATGGGGTGTCTTACTCAATTGCTTTCCACTTTTTTTTGAGGCAGTTTCTCTTGCTGAACCAGGAGTTCAGCAGTGCCAGCTGGTCTAGCTAGCTAGCTTGCTCTGGGATACTGTCAGTACTCCCAGGGTTCTGGGATTACAAGTAGCTGCCCGCTCCTGCCCAGGTGGGATCCAAACTCTAGGGATCAGAACTCTGGTCTTCATGCTTTATCACTGAGCCATACTGAGCCATCTCCCCAGCCCAAGTCTATAGTTCTAATATTCCTGTATCACTACTCAGGATGCCTTTGTATGCTGTCACTTATAATGTGCTTAAGAGAATTTGTCACATTAGAATTACCTAAGTAGGTGAAATTTGAAAGAGCTACAGTAAAGAAGGGAACAATATGTTAACTGTATAACTGCATTTTAAAATAACCTAAGGAAATTAATTTCTTAAGAGAATGTAATTAAAAGTCCTCAACCAGTTAGACTTGGTTATATATATTTATGTGCTTGCATGTGTGTGTGTGTGTGTGTGTGTGTGTGTGTATTGCAAACAATGGAAAAAACACTAAACAATACTTTAGAATTACGATCCTCTCCAGGCTGGAGAGATGGCTCAGCAGTTAAGAGTGCTTGCTGCTGTTCCCAAGAACCTGAGGTCAGTTCCCAGCACCCACGTTGGGAGGCTCATATCTGCCTGTAACTCCAGCTTCAGAAGATCCAATGCTCTCTTGCCTCCACGAGCACCTGCACACACACACACACACATACATAAAACTAATTTTAAAAAAAGAATTATCTGGGGCTAGAAAGATGGCTCAATGGTTAAGAACACTGGCTGCTCTTCCAAAGGACCTGGGTTCGATTCCCAGCACCCACATGGCAGCTAACAGCCATCCTTAACACCAGATCCAACTCCCTCTTCTAGTCTCCAAAGGCGTTGCATGACACAGCTGCACTTACACACATGCAGGCAATACACTCATACACATAAAATGAAAATAGTAAATAAAATATTTTAAAAAGAACTATCCTATCTCAAGACACTTAATTTTTATTAGTATTTTATTGATGTTTCATTTTTGTTTTGTTTTCTATGGTGGTAGGGGTTAAACTCAGGACCTCGTACATGCTGGGCAGTTGCTCTACTGCTGATCCATGTCCCAAAGTCCTTAAAATCAAATTTTTTGGTACTTCCTAAAAATGAAAAGCTCTCATTGATAAGTCATCAATTTCTGTTGGTATCTGCTCTATTTGAAATCCTTAGTGGAAAGGAATAGCAAATAAGTAGAAGACATGGTACCTGTGCTGGACAGCTTTAGTGTCAACTTGACACACCTGGGTTCAGGGACCCTCAGCTGGGGAATTGCCTCTATTGGACTGGCCTGTGGCCACGTCTGAGGGCATCTTCTTGATGAGTGATGTGGGAGAGCCCAGCCCACTGTGGGTGGTGCCACCCCTGGGCAGGTGGACCTGTGTTGCATAAGAAGGCAGGCTGAGCAGGTGCCAAGGAGTAAGCCAGTGAGCAGAGTTCCTCCATGGCCTGCCTCCAGGTTCCTGCCCTGAGTTCCTAACTTGGGCTCCCTGATGAACAGTGACCTGTGAGATGTAAGCCAAATAAACCCTTTCCTCCCCAAGTTGGTATTGGTCAGAGTGTTTTGTCACAGCAGTGGAGAAACAAACTAGGACAGTACCTTCGTCTAATCATCTGGCTATAACAAAATACCTTAGACTGGGTAGTTTATCAGAAATTTATTGTTCATAGTTCAAGGGGTTGGGGAACCCATAATCAAGATGCCAGCAGATAAGATTTACTTTGTGCTTCACAGATTACAACTTCTTACTGCATCCTAATGTTGTGAAGGAGTGAACAGACTCCTTTCGGCCTCTTATAAAGGTACTTCTACGAGTGTAACTCGGGTAATGCATATATAAATAAGGCTCTGGGTTCCATCCTTAGCACCAAGAATAATTGGAAAGGCACAAGTCCTGTTAATCTCATTTTGAGTTCCCTTCCTTCCTTTAATACCACTATATTGGGGACTACATTTCAACAGGGGACAGAAGAAGACTAGCACATGGTCTCGTTTGAAGGATTGGCAGTGAAAACTCAAGGAAGGGTAGAATCTACTTTAAATGCAATGATTGAGCCAGGCATGGTGGCGCACGCCTTTAGTCCCAGCACTTGGGAGGCAGAGGCAGGTGGATCTCTGTGAGTTCGAGGCCAGCCTGGTCTACATAGTGAGTTCTAGGCCAGCTGGGGCTACAGGGAGATTCTTTCTCAAAAAAAAAATGCGGTGAATGAAAACTAGTGGAAAACATTTTAGTATAGAAAAAAGCTTGCTCGTAATTACAAGGAAATTATAACATTTGGCTTAATTTAACCTAAATTAATAACAGTCTTAAATATTGCATTCTATTTTAGGTACCCTGAAGCAGTTTATGTCGTTTATACTGGTGATGTTAATGTCAGTGGTCAACAGATACTAGAAGGTGCTTTCAGAAGATTTAATATCAGATTAGTTCACCCAGTGCAGTTTGTTTTCTTAAGGAAACGCTACCTTGTGGAAGACGGTCGTTATCCTCACTTCACATTGCTGGGCCAAAGTCTTGGATCCATTCTTCTTGGCTGGGAAGCTCTGATGCAGTGTGTTCCTGATGTTTACATTGATTCAATGGGATATGCCTTCACACTCCCTCTGTTTAAATACATAGGGGGTTGTCGAGTTGCAAGCTATGTTCATTATCCCACTATCAGCACTGACATGCTCTCTGTAGTGAAGAATCAAAATACTGGATTTAATAATGCAGCGTTCATCACCAAGAACCCTCTGCTCAGCAGAGCAAAGCTCATCTACTACTATTTATTTGCTTTTATTTATGGCCTTGTTGGTTCTTGCAGTGATGCAGTCATGGTGAATTCTTCTTGGACACTAAACCATATTCTCTCTCTGTGGAAAGTTGGGCATTGCACTAGCATTGTTTATCCACCTTGTGATGTGCAGACATTTCTGGACATTCCCTTACACGAGAAAAAGATGACCTCAGGACAGTTGCTGGTTTCCATTGGCCAGTTCAGGCCTGAAAAGAATCACCCTTTGCAGATCAGAGCCTTTGCTAAATTGCTCGGTAAGAAGAGAGCTGAGTCATTCCCTTCACTTAAACTCATCCTTATTGGAGGGTGTCGTAACAAAGATGATGAATTTAGGGTAAACCAGCTGAGAAGCCTGTCTGAGGAGTTAGGAGTTCAAGAAGATGTGGAGTTTAAAATAAACATTTCATTTGATGAGTTAAAGAATTACTTGTCTGAAGCAGCAATTGGACTGCATACCATGTGGAATGAGCATTTTGGGATTGGTGAGTTGAAACATTTAGAGTTGTTTGGCATTGCAAGACGTAATATATATATATATATATATATAATGGTAATGTTCTTGAATTTTTTCCCCTAGTCTACCAAGTGTGCTTTTCTCATAGAAACCTCATTAGTCAGTAGTTGATACTAGTTGATATTAACACTTGAGTTGGAGCATTCTCAGTGTTGAGTACACAGGGTTCTGGATTTAATCCTCAGCACAACAAAAGATGTAGAAACTCTGAAATTCTAGCCAACACCACAGCTTAGCATCCTTTTTGTTTGTTTTGGGGGGATTTTTGAGAAAGGGTCTACCTGTAGTTGGCCTGGAACTCGCTATATAGACCAGGCTGACCTCGGATCTCACAGAAATCCAGTACCTCTGCCTCTGGAGTGCTGGGATTAAAGGTGTGCACCACCATAGCAGCCTTTTTTTTTTGTCTTTTTGACATAGGTTTTCCCTGTAGCCCCAGCTGGACTGGCACTCACTATGTAGACCGAGCTGGCTTCCAACTCATAAGAGATCCACCTGCCTCTGCCTCCTAAGTGCCAGGATTAAAGGCGTGTGCCACCATGCCTGGCAACACGAGCCATTCTTAACTGCAGAGTTTTCTCTCCCATCTGAATTTTTTTTGTGTGCTTTTTTCAGTGCCAGGGATTAAACAGATAGCTTTGTATATCATAGCTATTGTCCCACCACTGAGCTCTCCAGCCTTCTCTCCCAGTCTAAACCCTCTATGTCTCGGTACAGATGCCTGGGCCCCACGCTAATCCCACTAAACAAGCAAATCAGAATCCCTGGCTGGGGCCCAGGTAATAGTTGAGCACAGCTGCTCAGGTGATTGCACTGTGCATAGAAAGCTGAGACCCACTGCTGCCAGATGGGATTTCCCCAGGAATTCTTTTAAGTCTCTCATTGATTCTAAACGGACTTGTGATGGTCTCCACTTGTCTTTCTCCAAACCCCATTGTAGGGGTTCAATTTCAGTCTCTTTGACCTGTATTGTTTCTTGTTTATTCTACCACAAATTGCTGTCTGTATTCTGACCTCATGTTAGACATGCATGTTACTGTAAAATTAAGTACTGTTTCATACCTAGTTTGATTCAACTCACGTTTTTCATACCTTTTCTTTTGTACCTTTTCTTTTTTGTAAAATTTTTATATGTGTATGAATATTGCATATACGTGCCCCCATGTTTGCAATGCCCACAAACACCAGAAAAGGGTGTCGGATTCCCTAGAACTGGAGTTATGTATGGTTGTTAGTCACCATGTGGGTCGGGGCACCAAACCTGGGTCCTCTGCCTGAGCAGCCAGTGCTCTTAACCACTGACCCATCTCTCCAGCCCCTTTTCTTTTCTTTTTTGAGACAGGGTCTCATTAGTTGCTCACACTGGCCTCGGACTTTCTATATAGCCCACGCTAGTCTTAAACTCACAATCCTCCTACCTCAGCCTTTTTAAGTGCTAGGATTACAGGTGTGAGCTGCCACACTTGGCTAAAATCATAACCTGCTATACTTTTTAAAGTATAAAATTAGTAGGACAAATCTATGCCCAGGAATTCAGCAAGAACTTACTGACCCAGTGTTCTGCAAGGAGTCTGACTTCCTGTGATTCCTTCTACTGACAGCACCCTGTGCCAGGAACTGGGGTGGTTACTGGCAATATGACTGAAAAAAAAGGGCTGCTTTTCCAAAACTTCAGAAACCTCCAGCCCTGAGAAGGTGCTATGCTGGGTAAGTGCTTGAAGGCTGCTGAGAAACACCTAGCACACACTTCAAGTGGAGGGAACAGTTGCCTAAAGCAGTATTGTGACACTCAAGCTGAGTCCTGAACAATAATTAGAAGGCTATACCCAGCAGGGAGAGCAGCACTGTGCAGCAGGTGCTGTCAGGGGATTCAGAGTTTACCTAGAGAGTCTCAAGGGGGCAAGAACGAGACCAAGAAGAGATCCAGGCCAGCTTAAGCTGCTCTGTGGGAAGAGGGTGGGTAAAGGTCAAGGACAGCAAGACCTGGAAGCAGCAAGTTCAGTTGTCTTTAGACCTGATAAGAAAAGCAACTTGAAAGAGATTCTGAGGTCCTGTCAGACTGGGTAGTTATGGTAATTGAGGGAGGAAGTGGAGTGGGAGGTGAACACCTGAGACTTAGGGTTTGGGCAACTGTCCACTGGTATTGGCTGTCCTGAGAGAGGGAACCGAAGAGCAGGGACAGCAGGTGAGCAGGTGAGTTTTAGTGAGTATGGATTTGGTCATCAGTGGGACCTGCAAGTGATGTGTACAGTCGGTCTTTTTCAGTATGAATTGGAAGTGGATGAGAATCCAGAGAGTGCCCTAGGCACCTAGAGATGTAGCTAAGATTGCAGGTCAGGGTGGGGTAGGGGTGGAGAGTCTCTCAGCAAAGTGTTGAGAGCAGGAACAGATAGGCAGGTGGAAGAGGAGACCACAGAAAGCAGGGACAGCCCCTTGCAGCATGGAGAAAGGGCAGGTGGGCCCCAGGCTGCACACTGGGGAAAGAAAAGGATGAGGTCATCAGTGACCTGGGGAGAGAGCAATGTAGCAAAGGTCCAATTGTGGGAAACTGAGCACTGGGTTCGAAGTGAACACATGGAGCTGGTGAGTACAACCTGCACTGGTGGTGGGTTTATTTGAAAGGCGGTGAAAGAGAAATGCAGCTAAGAAAGGCTGGGTGGGGTAATTTTCACCCTCACCTAAATCATTCCGCAGACCTCACCAAAACTTCCACCTAACTGGCACACAGTGGTCTCAGATGTGCTAGAAATCGAGGCCATAGCATAAGCAGCGGCACATTTCCTCTCAGGAAGGCAGTTTACATTTTTGTTACCTGCTGAGGTTATTTGAACTCTTAAAAGTTTGCTTTTTGATGTCTTTTACCTTTGTGATACTCGTTCATCTTTTACTATCTTGTCAGCATTGTATAGTCTCAGTTATGTATTGATTTTTTAAATTAAAAAATTGTATTTACTTAGAAGCAGTCAGAATGTCAACAAAACAGCTACAGTTTTGTTTTGTTTTTGCAATTACAGAGTGGTATTCAGTTAACAACAATTATTTTTGTATAAGCTGCATCAGAGACAACTGAAGATGTAAAAAACTACCATCTCCATATATAACTAATCTGTGCTATGCACCAAGAACCTGCTTTAAATTCCCATGCCAGTTTACAGCCCCCATACTGCACCAGGCAAGGCTAGTGGCTAGTGAAAATACCACCAGAACAGGGCTATCCAAAGACACATTCGGTAGTGTGTTAATTATACAAAAAAAGACACTACAGTTTAAAAACAAATCTTACACAGCCTGGCATTCCAGTATTTTTCTTTAAAAGGAGTAAGTTGTGTACAGGAGGGTTACATGCTTTATAGATAAGAAGAATATGCTAGAACAAACTTTTTAATCATCATCTTCATCCTCTTTCTCATCCTCTTGATCTTCGTTGTTTTCTTGCTCTCTTCAGCCTTGACAACTCCCTTTTTTTCCGGCATCGGGTTTTCCTCCAGCTCTGTAGGCAGTGATCTCCTTTTTGTGTTTTCCTTCGGCTCAGTAGTTTCTTTTCCTAAGGCTGCTTGTCAGCTGCAGCAGTGTTGTGCCTCTCACCCCATTTCACTGCAACATCACCAGTGGAAAAGCTGGAACATTCTCCTTTGATTTGGGAGTGATATTCAGCTGAAAGAGGCCTGTTGGGCACTTTGGGATCCTAGAACTTGTTTTCCGTTTCCCCTTTGGGAGGGATAGAGGTTTTCATTTCTCTTTTGTAACATGCCTTGTCTGCCTTTGCTGTGTATTCAAACTTTCCTCTTTCTTCAGCAGGTATGGTCTTCCACCTCTGAGTACTTCTTGAAAAACTCTGAGAAGCTGACTGAAGCATCCGGTGCTTCTTGTGCTCCTCAGGGCGAGTTTGCACAAAGAATGCGTCAGATGACATTTTAACTCTCGGCTTCTAGGATCGCCTTTGCCAGTGTTTAGCTGTTTCTCCTCATGGAGGCACAGAGTGGCACAGTGCCCATTTGGCACTCCCCATGGAGTTCAGTGTACTGCGTGGCTGTGAGAGTAGGAGTGATGTAGCCTCCTCACTCTAGGCTCTGTAACTTGGTTTTTTGTTTTTTGTTTTTGGTTTTTTTTTTTTGAGACAGGGTTTCAGGCAACCCCAGCCTGCCCTTGAACTTGCTCTGTAGCCAAGGATGACCTTGAACTCCTAGCCCTCCTGCCTGCACCTCCCAAGTGCTGTGATTATAGGTGTGCTCCACCATGCCCAGTTTCTATGTGGCTCTAGGGATCCTGCATGCTAGGCAAGCACTCTACCAACTGAGCTATATCCCCAGCCCCAGTATACTGATTTTATATATGATTTTTTCAGGCCTCCATTTGCTTGTCTGTTGTAATAAAAAATGAAGCAGCAGTATTGTAAAGCTTTGGAAACTACAAACCTTAAACTAATGAGTGCTGGGGAGGTAGCTCACCAGGTAAAGTGCTTGACTAGCAGATCTCTGGCTTGCTGGTCAGCCAGTCTAGCCAAAATGGTGAGCTCCAAGATCAGTGAGAGACCCGGTCTCACAAATAAAGTAGAAAGCAATAGAGCGAGCAAGATAGCACAACTCAGCTTCTGGCTTCCACATGTACCTGACTGGCAAGTGCGCACGCACACACACACACATGCAAAACTTAACCCTTAAAAAAATATCTTTGTACCATGGATGCTAAATAAGTAAATTTGTAGACATTCAGGGAAATATTTCACGGGTCTCTAAAAATTTTTGGAGGTTTCTGTTTGTCCTTGTTCGTCAAGAACTTAAAGGTCTGCCTGGTTCTGTTTTTCTTTCTTAGGAATTGTGGAGTGCATGGCAGCTGGCACAATTATCCTTGCTCACAATTCAGGGGGGCCGAAGCTTGACATCGTCATCCCTCACGAAGGACACATAACTGGATTTCTGGCTGAGAGTGAAGAAGGCTATGCGGACGCCATGGCTCACATTCTTTCTCTGTCTGCAGAAAAGAGACTTCAAATCAGAAAAAATGCTAGAGCATCTGTAAGCAGATTCTCAGACCAAGAGTTTGAAGTGTCATTCCTGTCTTCTGTGGAGAAGTTATTTAAATAATGCTAGCTCTGTAAAAATTATGGAATTTTTTTTAATTAATTTTTTTTTTTTATCCTTTTTGAGACAGTGTCTCTCTGCAGCCCCAGCTGGCCTGGACCTCACTATGTAGACCAGGCTGGCCTGGATCTCACAGAGATCCTCCTGCCTCTGCCTCCCAAGTGCTGGGATTAAAGGCATACACCACCACACCCCACTGGATAGTTTATATAAAGCACAAATGGGGATGTAAATCAATGGTAGAGTCTGTGCTTAATATGTGCAAGGCCCTGAGTTCCATCCCCAGCACCAAAAAATAAAATGAAATGCTTCATTTCCAAACACCTTCATATGTAAATACTTTTCTAAATCCATTCTCTATTATAATAAAGGCAGTCTGAGTTGTATTCTCAGCAATATGTATATAGACAAGGTATTTATTTAACCAAAAAGACAAAGTTACCTACATGGAAAAGATAATGTCATAAAGCTTGATATAAAATTTTAGATTAGTATTTGATCTCAAAATCTGAAAAAGGGGCCTGGAGAGATGGCTCAGCGGTTAAGAACACTGGTTGTTCTTGCAGAAGACCCAGTTTCGAATCCCAGCACCCACGTGGCAGCTAACAACTGTTGTCTATAACTCCAGTCCCAGGGGATCTGACAGCCTCTTCTGACCTCTGAGGGCATTGCATGACATGGGTGCACTTACCTACATGTAGGCAATACACCATACACATAAAATAAAAATAAAAATTTTTTAAAAAGTTAAAAAAAAAAAATCTGAAAATAACAGATCCCAAAGAAGAAAATCAGCCATCCTGAATTTTTAGATACTGTATCTTTTGAATCCTGTTTCTCTTTTTCATTCTTTTTTTTTTTTTTTTAATCCCTGACCTTCTGGCTCTCCTGCCTCCACCTCCCAAAGTGGTAGGATTACAGGAGTGCCCCACTATACCCAGGGTCTACAGTGCTGGGGATTGAACCCAGAGCCTCTTGCAGGCAAGCATGCCTCCAATGGACCTACATCCTCAGCTCTTAGTCCCTTTACTTTAGAAAATAAAAGAAAAATTCCTGGGTTTTTACTTTGGTGTATGGTGCTGGAGATCCAACATGGAGTGTCATGGGGCAAAACAAAAGCACAGCCACCATCAGTCCCCAGCACTACAGAACAAGCCAACAAACAGCTAAACCTCAGCTCAAAGTTTCCTTTTAGAGTAAAAGGAAATATTGAAATGAAGTAAAAGATAAATAACTTGCTAACACTTAGAATTAGTCTTCTATTTCTTAAACCTGTTTGGGGGGTAGGGTTTGGTATTAAGAGCTTGAACCCAGGATTCATGGCAAGTGTTCTACCACCGAGCTACATTACCCCAGTCCCAGAAGTCCCAGGAAATAACAGCATGGTTAACCCTTTTTAAAGAATACCTAATAATTTTCTAAAAAGGGGAAAGAAACTTGAAACAGACATCTAATCCTATTCCTAAAGCAAAGAGATAGGATGAACTGATGGCTTCCTGGGTTTATGTTAATGTGTTGAGGTAAACACACCACCAGCACCCATTCCCATACCTGCCTTTGTGTGAGAATTGGTTTTGTTTAGTGCTATCACAGCACATTTGTATGGGTCTTATCCCTTAACAGCTCTGTCTTTCAGAAACAGGTAGAAGGCAGCTTTAATTCAGTCAAAAAAATAGTAAGCTTAAGTTGCTTTTCTGACAGTGATGATGTGGTCTCAGACTGTCCCCTCAGTATCTGTGATCACACATTGTAAGATGGCAAGGTGACATTCTGAAAAAAGTGCCAAATGGTACTTAACATGCTGGGCCAGACCTCGACCTCATCACTTAAAATATCTGATCTGCTATCACTAAAGCTGCTCCTTAATTTTTCAGATTCTTGGGTTCTTTATCTGAAATCAAGCTGTTATTACTTGTCTTTATGACCTTTTAGAGTTGTGACATTAGACATAGAAAATGTATGAAACTATTTCGAAGATTACAAACATTGCTTTAGTTCAAAGTAACAACCAATAGTAAATGTTTTCTGAACTCCTGTCTTACAAAATATTACAACTGTGTGTGTAGCTTCTTGGTTTCTAAGCCAGTAGCTAGGGATTGGGATACATTTTACATGACTTCTGTTCTGAATAGCATGTGTGTAGGGGCTCAGGACACAACTCAGTAAGTAGCTCTAGCATGTGTGAGGCCCTGGGTTTGAGCCCTAGCACAGCAGTCACAAAACAAAAAGCAACTGGTGTGTGTGTGTGTGCAGATATGACTAAAGACTTTATCATTTTATACATACATCCTTCCAGTTAAATGCATTGTCCCCCCACCTTCTGTCTTATACCTGAATTAGGGGCATGCAAAAGAGGCTCATCACTCCTTCGCAGTTTCCAGCTTCGTTATCTACTCGCAGTTACACTGTTGATTTATCGTGGCACATCTTCCATCATCAAATCAGAAGCCACAAAACAGTTTGTCCCAGGTGTGACACACCAACACAGTTTTGTATTGGAGATGATTCAATTTACAAAGAAAAATCGTGAAAGAATCTCATACATATTCTCTATTTTCTCTTTATTTTCAACTTCACAGATAAAATCAATTTAAAGTAGGTTCCTTCATTGTCACAGAACTGTTAGTGACAAAATCAAGATTATAACCAGGTGTTCTGACCCTCAGCTCACTCTGCTTTCTTGTTTTATGGATAGACTTTAAGAAAACAGACTAATTTTTTTTTTAATTGGAATGAACAAAACAGGATGTGGTCAAAGAAAGGATTTTGGAATTTTTTAATCTACTTTTTCAAAATGATTTTCATGTATTAAAAACATAAAATATGATTTCCATATATATTCTTTTCCATTGTCTCTAGTAAGGTAGGTATTTGTTTTCTGATTAGATTACTGGACCTGTGAAAATGTCAAGACTGGTCTTTACTGTCTTCAGGAAGCTTCTGAGTGACTAGTAAGTCCTTGGTACTTTGGTTTACAGTGGGCCAGCATTCTGTGCTTTGATCCCACAGCTGAGGGGATTCACACTTCTATTTAAACTTATACTACAACTTTTACATATATTTTCCATAGGCTTTGTGTGCTATGTTTTTGGTTTTCTTTTTAAAGAATTAAAAATATATATTTTAATTTCATGTGTATGCATGTATTGCCTGCATGTAGATAAGTGCACCCGTGTCGTGCAATGCCTGCAGAAGACAGAAGAGGCTGTGGGATCCCCTGGAACTGGAGTTATGGACAGTTGTTAGCTGCCATGTGGGTGCTGGGATTCGAACCTGGGTCTTCTGTAAGAACAGTCAGTGTTCTTAACTGCTGAGCCATCTCTCCAGCCCCTGTGTACTATATTTGTAGCTAAGAATCATTTAGATCTTTAGTACAAAATCCACTTGTATCTAAACATCACTTAAAGTAGTAATCTTTTGTGGGGCATAGGAGCGCCCACCTTTAATCCCAGCACTTGGCAGGCAGAGGCAGGCAGATCTCTGTGAGTTCAAGGCCAGCCTGGTCTACATACTGAGTTCCAGGCCAGCTGGGGCTACAGGGAGACCCTGTCTCAAAAACATGAAAAAAAAAGTGATTTTTTAGTTTTCATTTTCTTGGATACTGTTCTCTTCATGTGGTCTCAAATGTCTACTAACATGATTCCATATGCCCAGGAATTTTTATGTAGAAAAAGAAAAAAGGGATGGGGGGGGGTGTCTGTCTTGCTTGTGATTCCTAAGAAGATTTCATTGTTAGACTCTATAGACTTTGAAATGAGTAGTTCAGATATGTAAAAGCTGTAGTCTACATAGTGAGTTCCAGGCCAGCTGGGGCTACAGGGAGACCCTGTCTCAAAAAGAGCCCCCCAAAATAAAAATAAAATATTTACAAAATAAAATAAATGTAGATCTGAACAAATAATTTCAACTTAATAGAGTTAAACCTAAAAAGTCATAAGAGCTGTCTCTCAAGATTATTTCACTTATTTTATACACAGTGCTCTGTGAAATAATGTATTTTTTTTAAAGCACAGGGATCTCTAGCAATGAGAGAGATTACCGTGTTCATATTTGCACACTGTGGCTGATGGCTGTGAACCTGGGTCTTCCTCAGCAGTGCAGATCAAATCAGCCTCCAGACCTGCCCTGCAGTCTCCAGACCCTGGCACGTTTATCCTTCTCCCTCCTGACTCCTCAGCATTCTTAGGGGAGCTGGAAGCTTCTTTCCTTTCTTCTTTGGAAATAGCAAGTTTTTCTAGGGATTCTACTACTTCATTCCTCAACTCATCTTCAGATTCTTCAAAGTTTCTGAAAAAACAGTAAAGATCAGTGTTATGCTATGAAAGCGCTAATAGTAAACTATTTCCATTCCCAGCTCCCACTTAAGCAATACGAAAGTTGAATTTTTCATCCAGATAATTAATTGTTTTATCAGTGTGGTCCTTTTTTGGTGTATCTGTAACTGTGTGTGTGTGTGTGTGTGTGTGTGTGTGTGTGTGTGTGTGTGCCTGTGTGTGCATGTCAGGTACCCAGCTTTATCACTCTCCACCTTATTCCTTTGAGACAAGATCTTTCACTAGACCTGGAGGTAGGTTTCTGCCAGGCCAGCAAACCCTGGTGAGCCTCCTCTCTCTACTTTCACAGCACTAGGGTTCCAGGCACACCCAGCCATGCCTATTTTATGTGGGTGCTAAGATCTAAACTCAGGTCCTCATGCCTACTCCTACCTAGAAAAAAAAATGTTTACTGTAAAACACTGACATTGGGTTTGGGATGTGGTTCTGTTGATAGAGCACACATGAAGCCCTGGGTTTGATTCCCAGCACCACTTATACTGACTATGCATGATTATACATCCCTATGATCCCTTGCAGAGGGGAAGCACAAGGTTCAAAAATTCAAGGTCATTCTTGACTCCATAACAGGTTGAGGCCACCCTGGAATACTGGAGACCCTGCCTCAAAAACAAACCAGCCAAACACTACAACACTGTTATACTAGCAGCAGCAGCTTCATGCATCTTGTATATAGTCTCTTGACTACATCAAGAGGCCAGGTCGAGCGACTGACCTAACACCATGTAGGTTTGCGTAGGAGCACACTGTTGGGTTCACATAAAGATGAAATCGCCTAACTGCACTTCTCAGAGTTGGCCCTATTATTAAGCAATGTGTGACTGTAATTACCAAGGGAGGAGCCAGATGAAGACAGACATGATGGCCTACCTTGGGAACATCTTGGGAACAGATGACCTTGGAGAGAATGTTCCCCCACTCCCAGGAGTGCTAGGCAGCAGAGGTCATCATAAAATAGAAAGCAGTGGGATTTGATAGTTGTGACAAAAGACCACAAGCTTGTGCCCCTTCCAGGGAGCCTAGTCCTGAGAGCTTATCTATAAGAGAGATTTGAGCATGTTTATGTGCTTGAGGGAAAGGAGGTGCAGATGAACATCTCTTATCCAAAAATCTAAAACACTTCTGGTCCCACACATTTCAGATAAGGGCCTCTCGGCCTGTAATAGACACTGAAAATGGAGGAAAAGAGAGATGGAGCCTTTGGGAAGTAATGAGAAGGCAAAGGTGGATGGACTGTGCCCATTCCTTCAGTGAGGACAGAGCTAGACCATGTCATTGAATCCAGGAGCTGGTCCTCACCAGACAAAAAGTCTGCTAACACCTTGATCTTGAATTTAACAGACCCTAGAACTGAACTAAAAATCTCTTATTATAAGTACCTAGTCTCAGACTTTTTTTAGCAGCCTAGATAGACTAATATCTATTATTGTGTTTATTGTATGTATGTATGTATGTATGTATGTATGTATGTATGTATGTGCCATGGCACTCATGTGGAGGTCAGAGGACAAACTGAGGGAGGTCCCAGGAATTGAACTCAGGCCCTCAAACATTGGCAGCAGGTACGT
>NW_008330482.1:621390-622549 GCF_000622305.1 Nannospalax galili
CAAAAAAAAAAAAAAAAAAACAGCACATTCAGGTCTAAAACCAAGAGTAGGGGCCTATTCTAGAGAAATGTTTACAAGGTTTTAGCACACACATTGAAAGCCGAAGCCTCGAGCTAAACAGATATAACATAAAGAGCAGTAGATCTGGGCGGGGGGCTGGGCTGGAGGATCCCATTGGAAATCTATTAAAAGTCAGGCATTCCTTTATTATTTGTTTTATTAAAATATTTTATTTATTATTTTTACGTGTATGAGTGTATTGTCTGCATACATGGAAGTACATCCATGTCATGCAGTATCCTCGGAGGTCAGAAGAGTGTCAAATTCCACGGAACTTGAGTTATGGATAGTTGTTAGCCGCTATGTGGGTGCTGGGAATCAAACCTGGGTCCCCTGCAAGAGCAGTCAGTGCTCTTAACCACTGAGCCATCTCTCCAGCCCTGTCCCTAATTATTTTTAATTAAATGATATAAAATATATATTATGAAGATGTGCATAGTAGCACATGCCTTTAATTCCAGCATTCAGGAGTTAGAGGCAGGTGGATCTCCGTGATATGAAGGCCAGCCTGATCTACATAACAAGTTCCAGGCCAGATGGGGGCTATAGGGAGATTCATGTGTGTGTGTGTGTGTGTGTGTGTGTGTGTGTGTGTGTGTGTGTACCATAGTGTGTTTAGTCATTTACTCTTTGAAGCATCTGGGTTACTTCCAACTCTTGGCAATCATGAATGGAAGACTAATATCTATCTATGTGTTTATTGTATGTATGTATGTATGTATGTATGTATGTATGTATTATGTATGTATGCATGTATGTGGTATGAGTCCATTTTGTGCATGTGGAGGTCAAAGGACAACTTTTAGGCATCCTCTCCCTCCACTGTGGGATCTGGGGATCAAATTCAGGTCATCATCAGTGAGCACCTTTACCAATTAAGCCAGTTCACCAGCCTGACATCTTTTAAATTTATTTATATTTATTTATTATTTATTTATTCATTCATTCATTAACTCCTTGAGGTAGAGTTGATGCTAATGCCATGGAACACATGTGGAAATCAGAGGACACTTTGTGAGAGACCTTCTCTCCTTCCACCATATGGTTCCCTGGGTTTGAACTCTGGTCACAGACTTGCTGACAAGTACCCTCACCCACT
>NW_008330482.1:622837-641940 GCF_000622305.1 Nannospalax galili
GTGTTTGCATGCTGCAGAGGCCAAAAGAGAGTGACAGATCCCCTAGAACTGGAGTTATGGAAGATTGTTAGCTGCCATGTGGGTGCTGGGAACTAAACCCAGGTTCTTGCAAAAGTAGCCAGTGCTCTTAACCACTGGGCTGACAATATTAATCTTCATGATCTTTAGTGAATCTCAGTCAGTCTGTCTCTCCCTGTCCTTGTCCCTCTCCTACCACTTCTTTCCCTTCCTTCTCTTCCCCTCTCTTCCATGTATATATATGAATATATATGTATGGCTAGAACTGAATATATTTCAGTTCTAGCCAGGCATGGTGGCTCATGCCTATAAGAGGATTGCAGGTTAGAGGCCAGGCTGATCTGAACAGCAAGACCCTGCCTCAAAAAAGAAAAATCCTAGGTTCTCACATATGCCAAGCAGGCACCCTACACTGAGCTGTATTCTGTATCCTAATTCCTAATTATTTTTAAAAATATTTTATTTATTATTTTTATTTTATGTGTATGAGTATATTGCCTGCATGTATGTGAGTGCACCTGTGTCGTGCAATGCCATGGAGGTCAGAAGAGGGCTTCGGATTCCCCTGAAACTGGAGTTAAGGACAGTTTGTAGCCGCTATGTGGGTGCTGGGAATCAAACCCGGGTCCTCTGCAAGAGTAGTCAGTGCTCTAAGGAGTCTGCTGTGCCCTTTATTATAACTGGCCTGTCTTCATCTGTGATGCAAGCAGAGGGACAAGTCAAAAGGCACACTTCTCCCACGTTTCCCCATCAAGCAAAACTTATACTTCAAGTTCAGCATCTGGTGTCACCACCTGTTCTCATGAATACATACAACATTCACGTGTGTGTGTGTGTGTGTGTGTGTGTGTGTGTGTGTGATAAACTTCACAACATAATTATGTTATACAAATTCTTCATGACTTAATTCAACTATTCATTGTGTCTGCAGTTGTCTCTCATAGGAGATTCTGGGTGGTATTTTGTTTCACTTTGAGAGAGGTCTCACCTGGCCACATGCTGTTCTTATGTTTCAGCTGTGAGTTTATCTTCAGTAGTGTTTTACTGAGAACATGTAGTGCTTCCAACTCCAGGGTGTTTGTATTTATTTCCAGAGATCCTGGGAGTGATACTACCCTTTAATGTTCATTTTAGTGCTAATTTCCCAGTGTGAGAGTTTCCACACCATCCAAGGGCTGTGATTCAAACTCCAAACCCAAGTGAAGCCAAGTTGATGCTTATAAATTTCTTATGGAAAAATTTCCTCCCAGACAATGGGCCAAAACAGACAAGCCACATTACTGGGCTTATTTTTTTCTTTCCTTCTTCTTCTTCTTCTTCTTTTTTTTTTTTTTAATACTTTACTTTTTTTTTTTTTTGTGTATGAGTGTATTGCTTGCATGTATGGGAGGGCACCCATTTCATGCAATGCCACAGAGGTCAGAAGAGGGCTTCCCCTGGAACTAGAGTTAAGGACAGTTCGTAACTGCCATGTGGGTGCTGGGAATCAAATCAGAGTCCTCTGCAAGAGCAGTCAGTGCTCTTAACCACTGAACATCTCTCCAGCTCTGTGATTATTTTTTTCTAAACCCTCCTTGCTCTTTGAGGGTCATACTAGCAAAACTAGAGTGGGACTCAAAGAAGAAAAGAAGAACCTATTAGGTATGAGAGACATGTATAGGGAGAGGAAAGGCAGTATGAGAGAAAGGGTCTTCAAAAAAGCCCACAGACTAAAATGACAAAACAGGAGGAACCCAGTTGTGAGATACATGAGCACATTTTTCTTTTCAGTGCTAGGCATCAAATTTCTTGTCCATGTTCAGCACATGCTCTGTCACAGAGCTATATGCCCAGCCCTGATCCTTCTTTAACTAGATGATGAACTAACTCTAGATGAGATTATTTTTATGGAAGATTTTGATACATTTTCCTATAAGTATACTGAGAGATAGATTAATGTATGACACATAATTTGGAAAGAAACCTGGGAGGCAGAGCTAAGCATATCTCTGTGAGTTCAAGGCCACCCTGATTTACATAATGAGTTCTAGGCCAGTCAGGGCTTAATAGTGAGACCCTGTCTCAAAATTAATTAATTAAACTAAATAAAAAACCTTAGGGACTAGGGATATGGCACAGTAGTAGAGTTCTTCCCTTGCATATGTAGAGTTCTTGGTTTGAGCTTCAGTACTGCCGAAATTATGGTTAATAATTGTGGTGGTGCATGCTTGTAGTCCCAGCACTTGGCAGGCAGATCTCTGTGAGTTCAAGGCCAGCCTGGTCTACATAGTGAGCTCCAGGCCAGCTGAAGCTACAAAGACACCCTGTTTCAAAAGGCCAATAATAATAGTAATAATATTATTATTATTATTATTATTAGAGTGAGAGCAATGTGATATAAGAAAAAATTGGCTTGGATATAAAGCACACATTCATTTAACTGTAAAACTCAATAGATAATACCAAGATCAGACTTAAAAACAATATTCAAAGAATTCACCTATAATATACACAGAGTCTTAAGTTCAATGCCTAGTGCTGCCAAAAAATAAAAATAAAAATAGCAATAACAACCAGAAAGTAAGTGGTGATGGAGAATATTTAAAATACAAAAATTCCTTTTTAAAAGCCAGGCACAGTGACAGGTACTTGGGAGGCTGGACTAGGAAGGCCACTTTATTTGAGGACCAGTCTGGGAAACACAGAAAGACCAAGACTGTTTCAAAACAAAAGACATAAATAGATGGAGAACTATACTGTATTCATGAACATATGCATCATTAATGCACAAATGAATAAAATGTGGTACACATATTCAACACAATACAATTCAAGCCTGGGCTAGCTTTGAACTTACTTGTAACTAAAGATGACATTCAACTTTTTTTTGAAAACTTTATGTGTATGAAAGTTTTTTTCACATGTGTACAAGTATACCCTGTGTACAAACCAGCAGAGATGAGAAGAGGGCATTGGATTCCCGGGAACTGGAGTTAAAGATGGTCATCAGTCACCATGTGGGTGCTGGAAACCACACCTGGGTCCTCTGCAGTGTCAGCCAGTACTTTTAACCACTGAAGTGTCTCCAGTCCTGACACTGAACTCTTGATCCTTCTGCCTTCCTGCCTATAACTGCCAAGTGTTAGGATTATAGACATGTAGCCTGGTGTGGACCAGGTTTATGATTCAACCTTAAAACAAACTAACAAAAAATTCTATCTCTCTCTCTCTCTCTCTCTCTCTCTCTCTCTCTCTCTCTCACACACACACACACACACACACAATACACCCACACAAGAAGATGTGCACATGCACATACACACACACACACACACACACACACACACACACACACACACACAGACAGAGAGAGAGAGACAGAGACAGAGAGACAGAGATAGAGAGAGAGAGAGAGAGAGATCTGTTTATATAGTAAACCTCAGTCTCCTTGGCTAGGTCTCTGTGGGGCACCTTCTATCTCAATCACAGCATTTTCACTTTTTACAAGCGCTTGCTTTATTTCCATTGCATATAATCTACTTACGTATCATCACCATCAGATCCTGGGTCCAGTTGTTCTTCATCTACTGCAATGCCAGAGGCGGTTTCTACCTCTTCCTCTTCTTTAGGAAGCTGTTGTTTTATCTTTACTACTGAAAGGAAAGACAAAGACTAAAGTAGCTTAATCTATGAAGCTGATTATCCCATCAATCCTATAGTGAATGACACTCCTGATGGCAAAACAAGGTAGTGATGGGAATGGCATGGATGCTGCTGTGGTTTGAATGTGAAATGGGCCCCACAGGCTCATGTATTTGAACACAGGGTCCTCAGCTGGCAGTGATGTTGGGAGCTTATGGAACCTTTGGGAGGTAGTGCCTAACTAGAGGAAGTGGGTTGCTGGGTAGAGGGCCTTGAAATTTAGTTCAACCCTGCTTCCTGTTCCACCTCTGCTTCCTGATGCACTGAAGTGTGAACAAGCAGCGACCACACACTCATGTCACCACAGAGCCATCTGCGGCCATGCCTTCCTGGCCATGATGGACAGTATCTCTTCAAACCATGACCCAGAAGAAATCCTTTCTCCCTTACCTTGCTTCTTGTCGAGTATTTGGTTTCAGTGCTGAGAAAAGTAATTAATACAACATACAGTTATTCAGTGTTGTACTAAAAGTAGTGGGTAACACAAGACAACGAAAAGGAGTGTTTGAATAATGATTGCAAAGAAAAAGACAAAAATCACCCCACTTTGGGGTTTATATACAACAGTTAAGAAATTCCATTCCCAGCACCCACATGGTGGCTAGCAACCATCCCTAACTCCAGGTTCAGGGATCTTGCGCCCTCTTCTGGCCTCTACAGGTATTGCATGCATAGGTGCACTTACATACCGGCAGGCAAAACAATCAATCATACACACAAAACTTTTTTCAATTTTTAAAATTAAAAAAAAAAAGAAAAAGAATGTCAGAATTAAAGATTTTCCAAATTGGACAACTCTTATTCTTCCCAGTTTCTGTAATCCCAGTGTTATCTGTGCTTAGGCTGAACCACCAATGCCTGCAGAGCAAACTGGAATCATGCACACCCTTTTTCATTGTTGCTTTTTTGTAGTTATTCTTTTTAATTTTTTTATTTATTATTTTTATTTTATGTATATGCATGTTTTTCCTGTGTGTAGGTAAGTGCACCTGTGTTGTTCACTGCCCGCAGAGGACAGAAGAGGCTGTCAGATCCCCTGGAACTGGAGTTACAGACAGTTGTTAGCTGCCATGTGGGTGCTGGGATTCAAACCCGGGTCTTCTGCAAGAAAAGCCAGTGTTCTTAACTGCTGAGCCATCTCTCCAGTCTTATTCTTTCAAATGTTCTTGATCTGGGCATGGTAATACCGGTCAGTCCCAGCACTTGGGAAGCAGAAGCCAGAGGATACATGAGTTTGAAGCCAGCCTGGGCTACACACAAGAAGATATTGTCCAGTAAAACAAAACAAACAAGTTCATTTTCTAGAACTGAGAGGATAGTTTGGTGGTTGAGTGTGCTTAGCAGTCATGAGGCCCTACAGCCCATCCCTATCACCATAAAAACCAAAGTGGGGCTGGCAAAATGGCTCAACAGGTAAAAGTGCTTGCTGCTGAGCCTGACAACTTGAGTTCTGACTTGAGTTTGATCTCTGGACCCACATGGTGAAAGGAGAGAACTAACTGTACTATGATCTACACATGCCAATGGTATGTGCCCCTATACACACACACACACACACACACACACACACACACACACACAAGTGAATAAATAAATATGAAAAATTGTAATGTTTTCTTTTAGGACTAGATTGAAGAGAGTGTACTGTGTTATTTCTTTATATCAATGAACATCTCATTCCTTTAGAAGTAAGAGTTAAGAACATGTCATCTCAAACTATGTTGAATTAGTATATTGATTGTTTCAAGAGATTACTTAGGAAAATGTCATTTGGACTGTCTTTTCCTAAATAAAATGATACATATAGATCATTTGAGAAGGTGTGTCTTCCCCTCACTACAGACTGCCAATTGAGGCTCAAGTGAACCTGAATAAATAAACTCCTTGAGGAATCCTTACCTTCCACTGGCTTTTATACCTCCCCAAGGACTCTTGGCGACACTCCTAGAATCTACTACCCTAGTCCAGAGCTTCATTTGTCCTGTCACTTCTCCATAGAGTTATTCTTAGTATAAAAATTATAAAAGCATCAGGGCTGGAGAGATGGCTCAGAGGTTAAGAGCACTGACTGTTCTTGCAGAGGACCTGGGTTCAATTCCGAGCACCCACATGGTGGCTATGAACCGAACCGCCCTTAACTCCAGTTCCAGGGGAATCCGACACCCTCTTCTGACCTCCAAGGCATTGCAGGACATGGGTGCACTCACATACATGCAGCCAATACACTCACACACATAAAATAAAGATAATAAATAAAATATTAAATAAATATATTAAAGCATCTTGTTGGGACTTTTCTTTATGCTCCGTTATGCAATCCCTGCATATGTGTGCATTTAACAAACTTGTGTACTTTCTTTTTGTTAATTGGCACTTTTATCATTTGGGTTCCTAAATTCAGCCAGAGCACACCTAAGAATGAGGATTGTGGACTGAGAATGGAACTTAATGTTTGGGGGTGTGGCTGTATCCTCAGTTTGGGGGACAGGGTTAACGTGTGGTACAAGAGCACCTTTCCATCCCTTATGATGACAAATTTATGGAAAGATGGTCAACATCAGCAATCCAGGAAATAAAAACCAAACCCTCAATGAGATATTACTTCATCCTGTTAGGATGACCCCTGTGAAAGAACCAGAAATGAATAGATGTCAGCAAGGATGTAGGACAGCTGGAATCGTAAATTACCACTGATTACTCTACATCCCAATGTTTTGTTGGTTTTGTTTTGTTTTGTTTCTAAACAAGGTCTCACAATGCAGCCTAGGCTGGCCTCAAACTCATGATCCCTCTGTCTTAGCCTCTCGAGTGCTGAAATTGCAAGGCATATACCACCATGCCTAGCCACATCTCAATTTTAGAAACATTAGGAAGAGGAAGACGGGCCAGAAATGTGGCTCAGTGGTAGAGTACTTGTCTAGCCTGTGCAAGACCCAGGGTGTTGATCCTCAGTACCACAAAAAGGATAGTATGCATCTTAGAATTGGTGAGTTTCAGGATCTTAACTCACAGAGGGGCTAAATGACTATTTTAAGATTACATGTTAGCCAGGCATAGTGGTGTCTGCCTTTAATCCCAGCACTTGGGAGGCAGAGGCAGGTGGATCTTAGTGAGTTCAAGGCCAGTCTGGGCTACATAGTGAGCTCTAGGGGTTATAGGGAGACCCTGTCTCAAAAAGACAGGAAAAAAAAAAGATTATATGATAATCAGAACCAATTTTTCTGGTTTGGTTTTTCTTGTTTGGGGGAAAGGGATCAAATTCAGGGTCTCAGATTTGCTAAGCCAAGTCCCCAACCCTAGAAGCAGTATTCTTTACGACTATTTTCATCTTTATTTTTATTATATTTTATATATTTGTGTGTGTGTGTGTGTGTGTGTGTGTGCACGCACACACACAGAAGACATGCATGTGGAGGTCAGAGGACAATTTGCAGGAGTGGGGTTCTTCTTCCACTTGTCAGTCCTACAGATAGAACTCAAATCATCAGAATTGTCAGCAGGTGCCTTTACCTGGTGAGCCATCTAGCCAGCCCGTTTTAAAGACTATAACTTATTAAGCACCTAGGTAACTTCCTTGTTACTTTACACGTATTGGCTGAAGGCATGCATGTGGAGGTCAGAGGACAATTTGCAGGAGTGGGGTTCTTCTTCCACTTGTCAGTCCTACAGATAGAACTCAAATCATCAGAATTGTCAGCAGGTGCCTTTACCTGGTGAGCCATCTAGCCAGCCCGTTTTAAAGACTATAACTTATTAAGCACCTAGGTAACTTCCTTGTTACTTTACACGTATTGGCTCATTTAATATTTAAAACAATATTTTGAAGTTGAGATCGATACCATCATAACTGATGTTTGCAAGTGAGGAAATGGGAACCAAGGCTGGTTGTCTTATAATGGCGTTCAGTTGGAGCCAGAGGTTATGCCACATTTATCTGAGCACAGTGTCCAGTCTTACCCATTATTTAAAGCTTCCTAGCAATAACCACAGAGGCTGGGGTGTAGCGCCGTGGTAGAGTGTGCACTTAGCATGCACTAGGTCCTGGGTTTCATCACTATGGTGATTAATATCCATTTTTCAACTTGTTTAGATTTAGAATCGCCATGGAAACCTCTGGGTGTATCTGTGAATGTACCTAGGAGTTTGTCTAGGATGGTGTGTCCAACCGAAGACCCAGAGAAGACCCATCCTGAATGTGGGTGGAGTCCCTGACTGAATAAAAAGGAGGAACCAAGTCAGGAAAGATCAGTTTATGTCTCTTTGCTTCCTGACTACCAGGCAATGTGGCCAGCTGCCTCATTTCCCCATCATGATGGAGTATATCTTCAAATTGTGAGCCAATGTAAACCCTTCCTCCCTTAAGTTGCCTTTGTCAATATTTTGTTAGAGCAAGGAAAGAGAAAGGTAACTAATACAATCCTCCACACCAAAGCAAACATAAATACACTGCAAAGGGTAAAACGGACATAAACTAACCTTTGTATACTTCAAAGTTAAGTGTCTACATTTTATACTTTATTTACTAACTTCAAGTCTCAGTATGTAGCCCTGGCTGGCCTCAAACCAGTTCCCAAGTGCTATGACTATAGATACGCAGCACCATGTCTGACTTATGACTTATTTCTTCAGAACGAATTTAGTGTAAAAATTCCTAGGGAAAAATTACATAGATAATAGGAAATTATATTTATGATTCAGTGGAGAAGAAATCACTTAAGAATGAATTTAAGTTTAAACAAACATGAAGTAAATTATATAGTCACTATTATGAGTCAATAAGAAAATCTAGTATTAAAAATATAGTAGAGGGCTGCAGAGATGGCTCAGTGGTTAAGAGCACTGGCTACTCTTCCAGAGGACCCAGGTTTGAGTTCCAGTACCCATCAGCTAATAAGCATCCATAATACCAATTCCAGAGGATCCAATGCCCTCTTTTGGCCACCGTGGGCATTGCACGATGTGGGTGCACTTACGTACATGCAGGTAAAACACTCATACATATAAAACAAAAATAATAAAATATTTTTAAAACCTTTTTTAAAAGGAGAAAAAAATAACCTATATTAGGTTACATTCTTATTGATCCCACTGAAAGCAACCATCAGAAATAAATGGATTCCCCCACATAGAGCCAAGTTATTCTAGATCACCATCTATAGAGCTCCAGGCCTTCTCATCAGTTGTCAGCTGATTATATTATAGAAAAGGAAGTCTCTGTTCTTGGAAGTTCATGTTCTTTGTTACTGCATTTGGAACCAGCTTGGTCAGAGCCAATCAGCTTCAGACAAGGAGAAACACCCCTAGACCTCCCGAGGCTGAAGGTACTATTAGCACCATTCTGCATTTACAAACACTGACAAAGTTAAACATTGTTTTTTATTTTGTTTGGGAGGGGTTGTAAATTTTTTATTGAATTTTGTGTATTTCACACAGAACACCTAATCAATCTTAGTCATCTTTATACCCCCTCCCCAATTGGCACCCTCCCATACTCCCCCACTGGAATTCATACATTCTGTCATTTGTGTTAAGCCCCATTGTGTCAAGTTAGTGTCCCCAGATGTTCCTCAGTGGGGAACAGTTCACCCACTGGGGTCTAGTCAGCCTACATAGAATCCCTCCTTTAAGAAGATCAGCTCTTCCTTACCCACAGTAATCAGCTGCCAATTTTCGAATAAGATTGGGGCCTGCTGCTCATTTCCACAGTTCTGTCCTGGGTTTTTGTCTGCTTAAGTTTGCATAGATATTTATCATGCTAACACCATTGCTGTAGGTTCATAAGAGCAAGGTCCCAGGAGCTTGTAGGACTCTTATTTCCACATGGTCATGCACCGCCTCCTTGGCTCTTATAATCCCTCTACCAAAATGGTCCCTGAGTCCTGGGTGGCTGGAGTTTAATATATGAGTCCTGTCCTAGGACTTATACTCTGCAGACTCTTACTCTCTACACTTTGAATTTTTGTGACCTTTTGTGTTCCTGGCCCTCTGTTGCATGAGGGAGTTTCATTGATGAGAACTGAGAGATTCATTAGTCCTCTTTACCCCTTGTTCTATGTTCCATGAGGCTTAGGTGTAGAGGTTACATTGTAGATGTATCATATAGGCTGGTGCCATTCACAGACAATGTCTTTTTGTGACCTCACCAGTGACAAATCTGACAGAGGTTTAACATCCAGAATATATAAAGAACTCAAAAAACAAAGAATCAAGAAAACAAATGACCCAACTAAAAGATAGGGTAAGGATATGAACAGAGAGTCCTTAAAAAAAGAAATAAAGATGGCTAGAAACATCTTTAAAAATTGTTCAACATTGTTGGTAATTAGGGAAATGCAAATTAAAATCACTTTCACCTTACCCCAGTCAGACTGGCTAAGATCAAGAGAACAAATGATACCAAATGCTGGAGAAGATGTGGGGAAAGGGGAATGCTCATTCACTACTGGTGGGACTGCAAACTCATGCAACCACTATGGAAAGCAGAGTGGAGAACTCTCCCTCAACTGACAAGCAGTTAATGAAAATGTGGTACATTTACACAATGGTGTTCTACTCAGCAGTAAAGAAAGATGAAATCATGAAATTTGAAGGTAAATGGTTGGAACTAGAAACTGTTATACTAAGTGAAGTAACATTTACTCAGAAAAGCAAACAACATATGTTCTCCTTCATATGTAGATCCTAGCACCAAATCCTTATATGTGAGTATATATCCTGATTTAACTGCAGGAACCAGGAAAATGGAAGGTAAACAGGGAGGTAAAGGGAAAGAAGGAACCTGAAAGAGCAGAACAGTAAGAGACAGATGTTACTAAGGGAGAAATATGTAAAATAAGGGTATTTAAATTGGACGGGGGGAGGGTCATACAAGGAACTTTGAGTATAAACGGAAAGAAGGAGCTTGAGAGGGGTGGGACCATAAGAGACTCGTATTATCAAGGGAGAAATGGGGAAAATGGGAGTACTCTAAATGGGGAGGGCAAGGAGGGAGGATTAGACAGGGAGAGAGAGAAGAGAGATAAATAATTCCTAGCTAATGTAGAAAACCAGAGAGAACCAGGCATGGTGGCAAATCCCTTTAGTCCCAGCACTCCAGAGGCAGAGGCAGGTGGATCTCTGTGAGTTCAAGGCCAGCCTGGTCTACAAAGTGAGTTCTAGGCCAGCTGGGACTAAAGGGAAACCCTTTCTCAAAAAGACTAAAACAATTTTTAAAAACTATAAAAAAAACCCAGAAGGAATCATATTAGTTCAACAACCTACTTAAAAATTACACATACAATCTCTCTACATGAGTCCATGTGTATAACTGAAGACTACATAACAAAAAACAGAGCCAGACAGGAGAAACCTTCCTTTGAGCTGTTGGCCATGGTAGTCCAAGAGACTCCCAAAATTACACAGGCTTTTGCCACAGCAGTTGATTATCTCCCAGAACTTGAAGGTAAGACACTATTGCTGAAGATAGGACTTATTTTGGACACAGGATTTCAAGCAATGAACCTGGAACTGACCTGGAAACCTCCTCCCCTCAAGGCTAGCTCTCATAGCTTTGGAAGACACTATACAAGCTGCTAAGGGAGAACATCAATCAATGGTTCCAACCCCAGCTTCAAGGTCTAATAACCACATCAATGATTGGTACAGCAAATGACTTTGGTGCAGTAGTGGCACTTTTATCTTGGAGGTAATCAACAGGTACTTAATTGCACTTAAAACGCACTCAGTGCGAAGAAACTTGTGTGTGGTACTGCAAACCTAGCCAAATACACATGGCTGGAGAGGTCATAGATCTTAGAGAAAACCCAAGGCTGTCACATCCCTAAACAAATGTAATTTCTTACTGTGTGCAAAATATGGATATTTAAAGACAAACATCCCAGTCACCACTTGTCAAAAAAGCTTCTTTTGCACCAGATGGAGACTATTACAAAGTTAAACATTGTTAAAAGGAAACTACACACCAGGTTCTCCTTCGCCAGCAGAAAAAGAGCTGCTGCAGAGGTTCGCTGCTGCCAAAGCGCTCATCAGGGTTCTTGGCGTACCACGCTGCCACTGCTTCCTGTGTTCTGGACCACCTTCCATCACAATAACGTGGCCATCTGAAAAAAGTACTGTTATTGAAATAAAAACACTCTTTGTTGCAGTTTTTATAAAATCACAGAATGTTAGAATCTTGGAAGTAATACCATGCCTCATTTTATTATAACCTAGCATAAAGTGTACTGCCTTATTGTCACCTAGCTGATGGGAAGAGTCATATTTTCTTGTGAACTGTGATAAACTTCCATTTGCTTATTTATTTATTTTTAAATACAATACTTTTTTTTTGGTCTTTTTGAGACAGGGTCTCTCTGTAGCCCCGTCTGTCCTGGAACTCACTATGTAGACCAGGCTGGCCTTGAACTCACAGAGATCTGCCTGCCTCTGCCTCCCAAGTGCTGGGATTAAAGGTGTGTGCCATATGCCCGGCCCATTTGCTTATTTTTAAGTTGGGGTTCCCTTAACTGTCTTGCTGAATTCTAAGTCAGCTTACACACAGATAATTACTCATTTCAGTGATACACACTCAGCCCTTGGTCTCCAACACAAAGTGCTTACAGAACACCCAGTGATATCAAAATCTGTGCATGTGGGCTGGAGAGATGACTCAGTGGTTAAGAACACTGGCTTCTCTTGCAGAGGATCTAGATTCGATTCCCAGTACTCACATGGTGGCTAACAACTGTCTGTAACTCTAGTTGCAGGGGATCTGATGCCCTTCTTTGACCTCTGTGGGCATTTCACAACACAGGTGCACTAACATACATGCAGGCAATATACTCATATACATAAAATAATAAATAAAATCCTTTAAAACTATGTACATGATTAAGTAGTTTACATATAATGGGCACTATTTGCATATAACCTATGTACATTCTCCCACATACTATTGGGGTGGGAGTTGAGACAGGGTCTCATACAGCCTGGCTTTAAACTGGCTATGTAGATGAGGATCTCCTTAAACTCCTGATAACCCCCTGGCCTTCCTGATCACCCCCTCTACCTCTCAAGTGTTGGGATTATAGACATGCCACCATGCCTAATACTTTATTTTTTCAATATTTCCTTTTTGTTATTTTAAATAATTATGTGTATATGTGTGGTCTGAATGCAGGTTTGTACAAGTGAGTACAGTACTCAAGGAAGACAGAAAAGGTTGTTGGATCCCATGGAACTGGAATTAGAGGCAGTTGTGAGCCACCTGGTCTCTGGGAACTGAACTTGAGTCCTCTGCCAGAGGAGTGCATGCTCTTAACAGTTAAGCCATCTCTCCAGGACTTTCCATATATTTTAAATCAACCTTAGATGTCTTATATAACATAGTACACATGTTATATAAATCACTGTTGTATTGTATTGCTTAGGGAGTGATGACAAGATAAAACATCTATATGTGTTCAGTCCAGATGCAAGATTTTTTTCTGAATATTTTCCATCTATAATTGGTTGAATCCAAGGACATAGATGGCTGTGCTGCATATTTCAACTTACAGCACGGTTTTAAATTTTAACCCTTTCTCAGGGCTACATGATGAAAAGGAACATATGAAATAAGCAATAGAAATTGTTAAGATTTTTTTTCTGCTTGTTAAGATAACATCCAGTGGCTGGGGAGACAGCTCAGTGGGCAAAAAGTGCTTTCGACCACTAGGGAATGGCTGGGGGCACCGACAACACAGTGGACAGTAACAGGGATGACAGTATGTGGGCTCCAGTGGGGGGTGGGGGCTATGGGAGGGTGCTATTTGGGATGTGGGTATATAGCTAAGTAAGAATGTTGGGGATGTTCTGTATGAAATACACACCAAAAAATTAACAAATTTTAAAAAATGAGTTGTGCCAGGCATGGTAGCACATGCCTTTAATCCCAGCACTGGGAGGCAGAGGCAGGTGGGTCTTTGTGAGTTCAAGACAAGCCTGGTCTACATAGTGAGTTCCAGGACAGCCTGGGGCTACAGGGAGACCCTATCTCAAAAAGACCAAAAAAAAAAAAAAGAGTTGTATTTGAGGAAGCAGTATAAAAATTTGCTTCATGTTAATTAGTAGATGTGAAAAACATGACCACTGAAATCTACCTGATGACTTTATATCCATGCTCAGGTGCCAAGGATCTCAGAAAGTAACCGACTGTGACTAGTAATAATC
Source organism: Nannospalax galili (assembly GCF_000622305.1). Taxonomy (NCBI): domain Eukaryota; kingdom Metazoa; phylum Chordata; class Mammalia; order Rodentia; family Spalacidae; genus Nannospalax; species Nannospalax galili. Next base: position 636,725 of record NW_008330482.1, read on the forward strand.
AAATATATAGAGAAATGCCTGTGCAAACATCTTAATGTCAGTTGCATTAAAAATGAGTTTTTCTGTATGAAACTGTATATTTTAAAATGAAATGGAGATCTTTTTAAAGGTTAAAACCTCATTCAATTTTATGTCTTATAGGGTTTATACTGAGTTCAGTATTGTATAACTGTATTAATTCAACTGTTGTGGGAGACAGGCTTGAGCCTAGGGTGAAAGTCTTGACAGCCATACGGCAGGCCTGAGGCAATAGCCCCAACCGCTAGAGCTACAAGGAATGCCTTGTGACATTTGCTCCCATTGGCAGATCATGAGACTGATGCCTAGAGCTCGCCACTCCCTAATCACCACCCTTGGAATCCAAAATTGCAACACTTAGATATTGCAACAGTCAGGGTCATGTGGTTTCCGGGAATCCAGGCTCTGTAATCTAAAACCCAGTATGCTAATGAGGCATCCTACCCGCTATTCTGTGATAGGAGGTTAAGTCTGTTATGCTAATAGGATGCTAAGTTTGTTATGCTAATAAGGTATCCTACTTGCTATGATGTGATTGGACCACTACCCCTATATAAGCTTGTGCCTTCCTGCAATAATGCATATCTGTGTCACTGAACCTGGTCTCTTGCATCTGAATGTGGCGATGCTGGCACAGACTCCTCACCAGCCCTGGGGTCTGGACTGGACAACTGATCGGAGGAACTGAGAGAGCAGGAGAGTGGCCATAGCCAGAGGAGAGCAGCCACAGCCGGTGACCACAAACTGTGAACCTAAAAACTTACAGCCAATTTTGAAAGAGATGCATCTTTACTCTAGAAATTGTTATTGAATATGTTAATGCTATAACAAAATGTTTCTTCTAATCATGTAGTTATTAAGTAAATTTTTTTTTAAAAGTTCTTTCCACATAAACATGAAGAGTTGGGTTTGATCTCCAGCACTGCACAAAAATCAAGCACATGGCATACACAGCTGTAACCCCAGTGCTAGGAAAGACAAGACAAGTAGATCCCTGGACCTCACTGGCCTGGCAGCCTGGCTGAATACATGAGCACCAGTTTCATGAAAGACTCTGTCTCAAAAATGAAGGTGAAGAGCAATTGAAGACACTTGACATCAACCTCTGGCTTCCATATGCACATACATGCATGCACATATGGTCACATACATACATCACACACAATGATAACATTCAGAAGTTGCTGTGTCAGAACTTCAAACATACAGACAGGAAGTCAGGTGGAAAATATCATATACCTTAACATTCCCAATATTTAAATAGCCTGAATGGCTTACAACACAATTTTATGTTTCTCTGCATTGTTAACTCTCTAAATCTCATAAGGATCTCTCTCTCTCTCTCTCTCTCTCTCTCTCTCTCTCTCTCTCCCTCCCTCCCCTCTCCCTCCCTCCCTTCCTTTCTTTTTTGATTGTGCTAGAGATTGAGCCTAGGGTTTTGTATATACTAGGCCATTGAAAACTGAGCTACGTCCCCAACCCCAATACCAATTTTATTGTTAGAAAAAAATGATTTTTCATGATATGACAAGGCTGTCATTGAGTTGGCATTGGGGGCTAAATCAAATGGAATGTCCCTCCCTCTACCTCCTTTCTTCAGGAATGACGGCAGCCTGGAGTTTACTTCCTTTACTTTTGTATGGCTAGAGTCATCAATGGGCTAGGATAATGAGCAGCAAGTCTCCCTGGTAATGGAGGGGACACCAAAACAATGTCTAAGAAGCAGAAAACTATTCCAACACAATGAGCACTGGTGACATAGCTGTTTGGAGCCCTGAACTTCCTTGCTGACCAGAGACTCACCATTAGACATGGTGGGGCAGGTGGAGGTGACATCTGCAGCTGCCATCATTTGCAGCAGAGTCTGAGGCACTCTGGCATCCCACTGCCTCCTGTTTTCTGCAGCAGTGACATCCTGAATGAGACCTTTCAGGTATAAGAGAATAATCCATTAGATCCAAAGCAGCCAGAGGGTAACAGATGGCCCTGAACAAGTTCTTAGCATCCCAGCCCAGGGCAGGCCAGAGTGGGGTATACAAACCATAGAAACTTACCACCCAGCTTCTAATAGATTCAATAAAGAAGACTGAAAATGCAAATAGGTTTCAAAGTGGCTTCACTTTTATCATTAATGTTTGATTGATTACCCAATTTAAGTGCTAAGGAAATATTGATGACATGAATGGACAAATCATTAGCATGTATGAGAACTTTCACATGGATCTGTTTCTGCAAATGCAATCTCTTCTCTCCTTCCTTCCCCCTTCCTTCCTTCATTCTTTTTCTTTCTGTCCTAGGCTGGCATGGAATACAAGAAAATCTTCCTACCTCAACTTCCCAGGTGCTAGAACTAAAAGCATGGACCATCATATGCAGATCCGTTTTTAAAAGATGTATTGGGGCTGGAGAGATGGCTCAGCGGTTAAGAACACTAGTTGTTCTTGCAGAAGACCTGGGTTCAAATTCCAGCACCCATATGGCAGCTAACAACTGTCTGTAACTTAGTCCCAGGGGATCCAACAGCCTCTTCTGACCTCCGCGGGCATTGCACGACATGGGTGCACTTACCTACATGCAGGCAATATATACATACACAAAATTTTAAAAATAAAAATTTTAAAAAAGATTTTATTATTTATTTGTGTGTGTGTGTGTGTGTGTGCGTGTGTGCATGCACATGTGTGTGGGGTGCCCACAGAGGCCTGAAAAGGGTGTTGGATCACCTGGAACTGGAATGAGGAGTTGTGAACCACCTGCCATGGGTGCTGGGAACCAAACTCTCACCCTCTGAAAGAGCAGCAAGCACTTTTAACCACTGAGCCACCTCTCCGCCCCCAAATCCATATTCTTTTTTTTTTTAAAAAAAAAAAAAAAAAAAAGGAGGGAGTGAGGTGGCTCAGCAGGTAAAGGCACTTGCTGCCAAACCTGATGACCTGAGTATAATTTCCAAACCACATAGTGGAAGGAGAAAGCCAACTCCTACAAGTTCTCCTCTGGCCTCCCCAGGTGTGCTGTAGCAAACACAGACACACGCACAGATGCACAGACACGCAGACACACACACACACACACACACACACACACACACACAAATAAGTAAATAATTAAATTAATTAATTTTAAAACACTTGTGCCGGGCATGCTAATTCCAATCCCAATTTGGTAAATTCCAGGAGAATCTAGCCTATAGAGTGGTATCCTGTTTCAAAGAAACCCCAAATTAAAACAAACAAACAAACAAACAAAGAAAAAACTTGAGGCTAGAGAGATGGCTCAGCAGTTAAAAGCACTGGCTACTCTTGCAGAGGACCTGGGTTCAATTCCCAGCACCCACACAGCAGCTAACAACCATCCATAACTCCAGTTCCAGGGAATTCACTGGCCTCCTCTGGCCTCGGCCGGCACTGCACAACATGGGTCCACTTACATACAGGTGAAACAGTCACACAGAGTAGTTATAAATTAACAAATATATTTTAAAACCTTGTATTATCTTGTATTTATTCAGTTTTAATATAGGAAATTTGAAAATCAAGTAGAAGAAAGTTAAAATCTATAATCTCACTGTCTCCAAGTTATTAAAAATCTTTAAATTTCCTTTTTATATCATTTTTGCTTTTCTTTAAAACCAAAATTTGGTCCTAACAACACACCTTCTCATAAACTGCTTTTTCATCAGTCTGTTACATATCTCATGTAGGTTGTCAAACATCTCTCTATACCATATTTTAATGCAAACACAGGCTGAGTGTGGTGGCACAATATGTAACAAAAAGTTTTGGCAAAGCTAAATAACACTGGTTCCTAGGACTGTCATTTTCAACAACTTATCTAGGATAATCATAAATGTCCATACAAATTTAGCTGCAAATGAAGTCATTACAGTATTATTTGTTTGCTTGTTTTTGGCCTTTTGAGCCTGGATATTTTATGTAGCCAAAACTCCTGATCCTCCTACCTCGTCCTCCTAAGTACTAAGATTAGAGGTATGGGTTACCACACTCAACTAAGCTTTTCAGTGTTAATGCCATATCTATTACTAATTTGTTTTATTCTGTGACTTATTCTACATTTGAATATATTTAGTTAGTTACTGATTTGTTTGGTTGGTTTTTGAGATAGTTCTTCTCTGCATCCCAAGCTTGTAATGAACTTGCTGTGCACTACACACTGGCCTCAATTTCTTGATCCTTTGGCCTTGGTCTCCTGAGTACTGAGGTTTCAAGCATGTGCCATCACACCTAGCTTCTTTGTATTTTGAATAACTAGTTCTTCCCTACTAAAAAAGTACCCCTGTTGGACCCCCAGACTGGGGTACCCAACTTCCACGGGAGGCTGCACCCCAATAACTCAGTCCTCAAACCAGAAGATGCAACAAGCAAGAGGTTTATTCATCTATAGATGGACTTCTACCTTAATCATAAGGAGAAGTGAAGTATTCAGCTCACAAGCTTTCTTTTAAAACCATACAAGCGGCGGCTGTGTGCCAAGTAGAGAAAGCGGCGGCTATGCGCCAAGCAGAGGTAGGGGGGAATTTCTGGGATGATTTCCAGCTTGGGCAAAGGAGCATGAAAAAGGTCAGCTCAGCTTGTTCTTAGCATTTAGAATTATTTTTCATTTTTACTTCCTTGTACAGTTTTTCTCAGGCCTGGGGGATTTTAGTTTAAATCTATTATTCTGGGGGCTTTGGATCCATCAGTTTAATTATGAAGAAACAGCCAAAGCATAGACTATAAGAGTCTGCAGAGTGTAGGTCCTTGGACAGGTCTCCTATATTGAAGTCCACCTACCCAGGGCTCAGGGACCATTGCAGAAGAGGGGGAGGAAAGATTGTAAGAGCCAGGGTAGAGGTACATGACCATATGGAAACAGAGTCCTATAGGCTCCTGGGACCCTTTGCATATGATCCTACAGCAATGGTGTCATTATGCACAACACCCATGCAAACTCAAGCAAACAAAAACCCAGCACAGAACTGTGGAAATGGACAGACGGCTTAACTTACTCTTAGTAGAAGAATTATTGGCAGCAGATTACTACTAGGTGAGGAAGAGCTGATCTCCTTAAACGGAGGGACTCTAGATAGGCTGGCTAAACCCCAGTGGATAAACTTGCACTGAGGGACATCTTGGGACACTAACTTTACATAATAGGCCTTTATAATATAAATGACAGAATGTATGAACTCCAGGGAGGGG
>NW_008330482.1:644097-644712 GCF_000622305.1 Nannospalax galili
ATTGTCCATGATCCAGAGTTTGAACTCTGTAACCTAAAATAGAAAACTATTTGTTTTTTTTTGTTTGTTTGTTTTTTTTTTATCTAATTTTTGGTGAAGTTTAGTCATAGAATCTTTAACGACCCCCGAGTTGTCAGCATAGAAGCAACATTCTTCTCCTAGGGCTGCACAAAGTCCTCCTTCTTTGAGGAAAAGCAGATCTAACCCCCTCCTATTCTGTAATACTACTTCTGAGAGGGAGGTTAGGGACTTCTCTAGGTGGGTAACTGACTGCTCTATTTCCCTAATATCCTCATCTACAGCCATCTATAAATCTGCATAATACTGTGGTCCTTGTATTAGGGCTGCTGTTCCAGTTCCTACTCCCGGAGCCACCCCCACTCCCAGAAGTATTGCTAGAGTCAGGGACACAGGCTCTCTTTTGTACCTGTGTGGTTGTTGTTTTTGTTCAAAGAACTGTTCTACAGAATCTGTGGGGTGATAGAATACTCAGGGAAGGAGCTTAATCAGGACACAGTAATCTTGAGAGATTTTAAGGACCATACTAGCTACACAGGGCGTTAACCCAGAGTTACATGCCCACCAAGCCCCTTGTGGGGGTAGGACCTAGTAATT
>NW_008330482.1:645925-646920 GCF_000622305.1 Nannospalax galili
CCAGAGGCTTCCAAACCTGGTTCTGGATAATCTGAAGGGCTTGACGTCTTGTTTTTCAAAAGAAGAGGGCAAGGGGGATAAAGTTACATTGAGGACAGGAGGTGGTCCTCCAAAAAGGATTTCATAGGGGGTTAAGCCATGTATAGCAGGAGTATTTCTAGCCTGAAATAGAGCTAGAGGTAGGAGCTGCACCCAGTCTTTAGTGCCAGTCTCTAGAGCTAATTTAGTTAAGGTCTCTTTAATAGTTTTATTTATTTTTTTTACCTGTCCTGAACTTTGAGGTCTGTAAGCACAATGTAATTTTTAATTAATCCCCAATGCTTTGGCCACTCCCTGACTTACCTGGGAGACCAAGGCTCGGCCATTATCAGACCCAATTACCTTGGGCAGTCTAAATCGAGGGAAGATTTCTTTAATTAGCTTCTTCACCACAGTCTGAGCTGTTTCCTTTCTTGTGGGGAAAGCTTCAACCCACCCTGAAAAAATGTCTATAAACACTAAAAGGTATTTATACCCATATTTTCCTGGGAGTACCTCAGTAAAATCTACTTCCCAGTTAGTCCCTGGTTGTGTTCTTCTTTCTCTCTTACCAGATGGGACCTTTGACCTGGTAGCATTCACCAGGGGACATGAGACACAATTTCTCACTACCTTTTGGACTAGTTGATTGAGGCCTGGGAAATAATAAATTTGTTCTTCTCTTCCTAACAGTGTCTTTAGTTTCTTGTATCCTAAGTGTGTCCACTGGTGGAGTTGGGAGATTAACTCAAGGGCCTCCTTTTGGGGCAGTATAATTCGATTCTGATATTTCTACATTTTAGATTCTGGGTCCAAAGTAGCGTTGAGCCTTCGAACGAGTTCCAGATCCTGCTCAGTGTAGGTGAAAGGAGCATCTCCCTCCTTTGTTGGTGCTTTAATTTCAGCCTCCAGGTCCGAATGGGTGTAAAGAATACAAGTATCTTCCACTGCCTGACGGGCTGTTTCATCTGCCATCC
>NW_008330482.1:648116-648789 GCF_000622305.1 Nannospalax galili
TTCAGGTCAAGAACAGTATACCACCTGTGACTGGGAGGCAAAGTACTCAGGAGGTTGTAAGGATTTGGGACAGTAGGATGTATATCTTCTATCTTCTGATTGACTTCTCTTAAGTCTTGGACTGGTCGGTAGTCATTTGTTCCTGGCTTTTTTATGGGGAGCAGTGGGGTGTTCCAAGGTGACTGACAGGGGCGGAGTATGCCTATTTGTAAGAGTCTTTGAATGTGGGGTCTAATTCCCTCTCAAGCCTCTCTGCTCATAGGGTATTGCTTGATTGAAACCGGGGTTACAGATGGTCTTAGAGTGACCATTATTGGAGGTTGGTTGGATGCCAGTCCCGGGCCTCCTGTCTCAGCCCATGCTGAGGGGAATTTAATTAGCCAATCAGATATACCAGGAGTCCCTGTTATTGGTTCTTCATATAACTGTCGATGCTCATCTAATCGTAGGGTTAATACCTGTAGTGGAGCTCTATCTTTTCCTTCTAGAGTAGCTCCCTTTTTAGTGAAGTAGATGTGGGCTCCCAGCTTAGAGAGTAAATCTCTCCCAAGAAGGGGATAGGGGCAGTCAGGGACCAACAGGAACGAGTGGGAAACCTGTCCTGTACTGAGGTTCACTTTTTTTTCTGTGGTCCACCTGTATATCTTTCCTCTGGTGGCCCCTTGGACCCAGG
>NW_008330482.1:649729-672095 GCF_000622305.1 Nannospalax galili
GAGTGCCTGGAGAAGTTGTTGGCAATCTTCCCAAGTGGGTTGGTGGGTAAGAAGAATAGACTCAATTAAAGCAGTTAAAGCCTGAGGGTCCTGAGAAAAAGAAGGGTTATGAGTCTTCCAATTATACAAATCTGAGGCTGAGAAAGGCCAGTATTGGATCTGATCCCCTACAGTTCGGAGGGGAAAAACCTGGGCAGTCCAGGTTCCACCAGAAGGACCCCCTCTATCTCCTCAGGTGAATTCTGCTAGATGGAGGGGGAGATTGGTCAGGTTCGGTGGAATCAGGAGAGGGATGAGGTAGTTCTTGGGGTGGGGGTGCCTGCGCAGGTGGATAGGGAGGTGGAGGATCAAGGAGGGTTAAGGAGGCTTGGTCCTCAGGGAGGACTGGCTTCTGCTTCTTCTTTTCAGGGGAAGACTGGAGGGGTAAAAGGGAAGAAGTGAGATTTGGGGGAACTGAAGGGGTAGAGGGCCCTTGATTAGTCTCTCTGGTTCCCCGTGGAGGTAGGAATGGTCATGCCCAAGGTGTAGGGTTCCGGGCCAAGTCTTCCCAGGTGACTATATAGGCCACCTGGTCTGGGTGTCCATGTGGTCCTGGGTGGAAAATGTATTCCTTAACCTGTAAGATAGTAGCAAGGTCAAAAGTCCTATCCCTTGGCCATCTTTTTTCAAAAGAGGGCCACTCAGAGGAACAGAGATTCTGCCACTTCTTTTTTTCAACCTCCAGTGATAAATTACAGGCCCGTTCCATGACCTCCTTCCAGTGTTCCAGGGTTAAGCTTAAAGGGGTAGTTAATGATTGACCCATGAGAGAGGACATGAGAGAGAGAGAGAGAGAAAGAGATGAAGATGCCACTCCAAACAATAGTGACCTGTGAATGTGCTTATGAACAAGTACCTATCGTTGCCCAGTTTTTCTTCTGCGGGGGACATGAATTTATCTGGGATTCACGCCTGGGACCCCCTTATCGTTCCACGGGAGTCTTTTAGTGGCGAGCACCCTGTGGCTCTTATTTGCTCGAACCGTGCCCACGGGGCTTTTTCAGTGGCTGAAGAGAGGAGAAGGAAGTACAGGAAGGCTGTCTCGTCTCCACCCGTGTGGGCAGTCGGGGTCCACTAAGAGGGCTAAGAGCCTTTGGCTTACATCAGGGAGTGGCCCTGATCAGAAAACCTCAATTGCTCCTTCGCCTTTAATGGTTCCACGTGAAGACTTGAGCCGAAAATAGAAGGAAAGGTAAAAAGAGTGGAGGAAATTGCATGAGGAAGTTTTGCTGGTGAGAGTTGAGAAATCCATTAATATTTAATCTCTGGCTGTTCTGCTATGTTCTATGAGTCTTGGGTATAGAGTTTCCACTGTAGATGTGTCACTCAGGGCTGAGCATCTCTCAGACATATATTCTTTTTTTGTGACCAGCTGTGAAACTCCATAATAACCTCCATCTGTTGCAAAAAGAATCTTCCTTGATGATTGATGAATGGTATACTTCTCTGTAAATGTAAGGATCCATATTTAGTATACAGTAAGAAATTAACATTTGTCTATGGATGTGACAGAGGTAGGATTTTCTCTAGGATCCATGACCTCTCTCCAGCCATGTGTATTTGGCTATATTCACAGTGCCACCCATTAGGTCTCTCCCATTGAGAGGGCTTTAATTTCAATTCAATAGCCTACGGTTAGAGGTTCCATTGTAAATCACTTAGGATTGAGCATTTCACTATCGCAGTTTGTGACCAGTTTTGAAACTTTGTAATAGCCACCATCTGTTTCAAGAGAAGCTTCTTTGATGTAAGTTGACTGGCATATTGGTCTGTAAATACAAAGATCCATATTTAGCACATAGTAAGAAATTACGTTCATTTTGTTGGGCCCCCTGACTGGGGTACCCAACTTCCACGGGAGGCCGCACCCCAATAACTCAGTCCTCAAACCAGAAGATGCAACAAGCAAGAGGTTTATTCATCTATAGATGGACTTCTACCTTAATCATAAGGAGAAGTGAAGTATTCAGCTCACAAGCTTTCTTTTAAAACCATACAAGCGGCGGCTGTGTGCCAAGTAGAGAAAGCGGCGGCTATGTGCCAAGCAGAGGTGGGGGGGGATTTCTGGGATGATTTCCAGCTTGGGCAAAGGAGCATGAAAAAGGTCAGCTCAGCTTGTTCTTAGCATTCAGAATTATTTTTCATTTTTACTTCCTTGAACAGTTTTTCTCAGGCCTGGGGGATTTTAGTTTAAATCCATTATTCTGGGCTTTGGATCCATCACCCCATATTTTATTTTACTTCACTTTCAAACATGAAACATTTTACATACAATTATTTAAAATTTGTTTTGTTGTATCATTTTATATGAGGTATGTCTTCCTTACTTTTCTGTTGCTGTGATAAAACACCACGACCAAGGGAACTTATTAGAGTTTATCTTGGTGAGGAGGCATGGTGGCAGGAGGTGTTTGGATCCATCACCCCATATTTTATTTTACTTCACTTTCAAACATGAAACATTTTACATACAATTATTTAAAATTTGTTTTGTTGTATCATTTTATATGAGGTATGTCTTCCTTACTTTTCTGTTGCTGTGATAAAACACCACGACCAAGGGAACTTATTAGAGTTTATCTTGGTGAGGAGGCATGGTGGCAGGAGGTGTCTGGAACAGGAGCAGAAAGCAGAGGCTCACATCTTCAAGCAGGCACAGGAAGCAGAGAGCAACTGGAGATCTGGTGGCAAGGCTAACGCTAAGCTTGCTTCCAGTGACCTGCTTCCTCCAGCAGTCACACCTTCTAAGACCTCCCAAAACAGTGCCACCAACTGGGAACAAAATATCCAAATACTTGGGGCCTCTGGGGAGCAGTCTCATTCAAACCACCACAAGGTCCGATTTCAGTTTCCCCCATGTCATGGTTAGTTTTAATTGTCAACTTGACATAATGTGTAATGTCCTGGAAAGAGTCTCAGTAAGGGGCTGTCTAGATCAGATTGGCCTGTGGGCATGTCCTTAATTGATGTGGGAGAACTTAGTCCACTGTGGGTGGCACAAATCTCTGGGCTTGGGTCTTGAATTGTTAAGAGTAGAGAAAGTGAGCTGAGTAGACGCATGCAAGCTCTTGAGTGCAGCTGTGATGGGACTAGCTGCTGTAAGCTGTTGCTGCCTTGACATCCCTAGCAGTGATAGCCTGTAACCTGGAATTTCTTTGTCAGGGTATTTTATCACAGCAACAGGAAATTAAAGTAGGACACCCCAAATTATTAACCAATCGGCCCAGAAGCATTGATTTAAATAATCCTTTTTCTGTTGACTTGTGATGCTGCTTTTATATGTACTGAATTATGACACTAAGTGGGGTTTGTTTCTAAACTTCTTCCTGCTTTATATATTTTAGTGCAAGTATGCTGTTTCCTTTCCTTTTCTTTCTTTTTTTTTTTCTTTTCCTTTTTTCAGACAAGGTTTCATGTAGTCTAGGTTGGCCTTGAACTCCTCATGTACCTGATCTTCCTACTTCTATATCCCAAGTGCTGTGATTGCAAGCATGTGCCACCACACATAGCTACCATACTATTTCATTGATTATAATTAATATAATATACTTGAATAAGTGCCCCTGGACCATTCTGTTTTCTCACAAATTTTGCCAGTTAAGAATCCTCAGAATTCTCCAATCCACCAAGATCTTCTCATACTAGGGGGAAAAAAATCCTGCTGAGATTGAAACTGCCATAATACATTTTTTATGTGGGAAGAATTTTTTATTTTATAGCACTGCTAATTCTCTCCACTTATTCACGTCATCTTTAAATACTTCAGTAGAATTTTGCTATTTGGGGCTGGAGAGCTGGCTCAGTGGTGAAGATCACTGGCTGCTCTTACAGAGGACCTGGGCTTGGTTCCTAGCACCTACATGGTGACTGACGGCCATCCATAACTCCAGTTCCAGGGAATCCAATGCCCTCTTCTGACCTCTGTAGGCATTGCACACAAATAGTAAACACATCAGTGTAGGCAAAACACTCATACAAAATTACTTTTTTCTTCAAATGCCCTAGAAAATACCCAGAAAGATTATTCCTAACCAAATGTATATATTCCCACATTTATATGTATATATACAAATGTTTTTATACAAATATTTGCTGTTGTTACTGCAAATGAGACCTGAAGACCTACTGGGGAAAATACTTACAATACATATTATAGGCAAAAGTTTAATTCATGATATTTTTTGTTTTGTTTTATTTGAGACAGGGTCTTGCTATGGAGCTCAGGCTAGCTTCAAATTCACTATGAAGCCCAGACATTCTTTGAATTCATGAGGCCTCACTTAGCCTCCCAAGTGCTATTAAAGAAAAAATAGGGCGTGGTGGCGCATGCCTTTTAATCCCAGCACTCAGGAAGCAGAGGCAGGAGGATCTCTGTGAGTTCAAGGCCAGCCTGGTCTACACAGTGAGCTCCAGGCCAGCTGGGGCTAGAGCTGTATCAAAGCCAAAAAAAAAGAAAAAGAAAACAATAAACGTGTCATCATTTTCAGACAAAAAATGGATGAAGGCCAGATAGATCATTCATAAGAGAAACATGATTGGCTAGCAAATTACAGAAACTCCTTCATCCTGAATATCAATTATAGGAATATAGATGAAAATGGGAGGTGACTTTCAATACCAAACTAATGAAGGTTTTGTTTTGTATATTTAACTTTGTTTGTTCTTTTTTAGTGCTGGGGATGGGATCCAGGGTCTTATGCATACTAGGCAAGTGCTCTACACTTGAGCCCCAGCCCCAATCCCAGTTGCTGTTTGTTTGTTTATTTACTTATTTATTTATTTATTTACTTACTTATTTACTTATTTATTGGTGTTTTGAGACAGGGTCTCCCTGTAGCCCCAGCTGACCTTCGTGAAACCCACTATGTAGACCAGGCTGGCCTTGAACTCACAGAGATATGCCTGCCTCTGCCTCCCAAGTACTGGGATTAAAGGTGTGTACCACCACGCCCAGCTGTTGTTTTTATTTAGTTTTGTTTTAATCCAAAAAAGAACCAGCTGACACTCTCTTCTTCCCAAAAAATTCAAGTAAAGAATAATCTTTCCAGGGGTGGAGAGATGGCTCAGCGGTTAAGAGCACTGGCTGCTCTTGCAGAGGACCTGGGTTCAGTTCCTAGCACCCACATGGTAGTTAACAACCATCTGCATCTCCAGTTTCAGGGCATTCAATACCTTCTTTTGGCCTCTGTGGACATTGCACACAAGTGTGCACTTACATACATGCAGGCAAAACACTCATATACATGAGAAAAAAATCATTTTTAAAAATTTAAAGAGTAACCTTTCCATCTAAATTCTCCTCTTACATGGAGAGTTTTCTTTTTCTTTTTTCTTTCCTTTTCTATTTTATGTTTGGAGGGGGAGATGCTGGCCTGGAACTCACTAGGGCTAGCCTCAAACTCAAGACAATCCTCCTGTCTCAGCTTTCTGAGTGCTAGAATTACAGGTATGAGCTATCATACCCAACTCTGAGAGTGTTCTACTGGCCCGACCCTGTGGGTGGCAACGCAGCCACCTCACCTTGCCTTTCCTGCCAGGAGACGCTGCAATCCCCGTGCCTCCTCTCCTCCCTTCTCATGCTGTCTCTCCTGATTCTCGCAGTACCTGTCTGACTAGTGCTAGAGGTCTGTCCTACAATTTGCTTCCTTCTCAATTGATGAGAATACCTCTACCCATGTATTCCAAACCATCAGCAAAGTTTATATATCATATGTATACTAAAGTTGACTAAACTAGTTTTAGGCCTGATTTCAGTCCTACACAGCTATACATCTAAATACCTTCAGTGTCGCTGACTAGCAAAGGCATGACACTCAGTTTGATCCCCAGAACTTCACATAAATACATAAATATGTTTCCAGCTAACACTTATAAAAACCTAACCCTCAACATTAAACCCAATTAAAATGATGACATGATTTCTGCTGACCTCCCCCTTCATGACAGCTTTGTGCCGGTGGGTTAGAATGCAGGGAGAATCTGGGTGCCTCCTTCCTTGCAGCCATTCACATTCAGATCTCTTCTCACTACCAGCTCTGGCTCCTGTACCTGGTTTTTCCTACCAGAATTAGTCTCTGGCCTTCAGTCTTGCAGCCTGCAGCCTGCAGCCTGGTCTTGCTCAATTACAAACATGATTCTGCTCTCCCACCCTCTTTTTTCTCTGGTGGCGTGTGTGTGTGTGTGTGTGTGTGTGTGTTCGTCTGTGTGTTTATACACGTGTGTCTATGTGTCTGTGTGTTCATGTGGGTGTATGCACATGTCTATGTTCACGCAGAGGCCAGAGGTCAAAGTGAGTATCTTTGATAGCTCTCCACCTTCTGTTTTGGTTTTGTAGCCCTTGGCTGGCCTAAAACTTACTCAGTACACCAGGCTGATTTGGAACTCACAGTGATTCGCTTGCCTCTGCCTCTCTCTGGGATTAAATCTCTGCTGGGATTAAAGGTGTGCGCCACCACACTCCCCAAGCTGTACATCTTAATTTTTGAGACAGAGTCTCTTACTAAACCTGGAGCTCATAAATTCAGCTAGCCTGGCTGACCAGTGAGCTCCAGGGGTCTTGTGTACACACACACACACACACACACACACACACACACACACACACACACACACACACACACACACACATACACACACACAACCAATTACAGGATTACAGACGAATGCTGCCAGTCCCAGCTTTTTCTGTGGGTTCTGAAGATCCAAACTCAGGTCTTAATGCTTGTGTGGCAAGCACTTTATTGACCAAGCCATTGTCCTAGCCCCCTGTTCCCTTTGATCAAAAATCATCACTCATATAGAAGAAAGCCCAGGCCTCATTGGCATTTCAAGCCCTGGAGGAATGGAGACCTTCCCATCTCTGTGGCCAGCTCTCACCCAAACAATGATGAACATTTCAGACTGGACACATCTGTACTTCCTTTTCTTTGACCATGACCCTTTGTGGCAGTACTTAAGTTTCTTTCATTGTTGCACTCTCTACCACCAACCACACATGGGAGACCATCAGTAAGGTGCTCAATGGATTGAGTTTCTAGGTGGAAATATAGCTAAGGGTATTATAGAAAAGGAAACTGAGCCAAGCAGCTATGAAAGTGCTTACATGGTGCTATTGGAGATGTGTACTTCTGCAGGCTGTGTGGATCTCATTAGAGACAGCAGGGAAGAAGGGGTGTTAGGAATCACAGGTGGATCATCTCAAGATCAGGCCCCACAGAGCTAGGTGAGAAGCTATGTAGAATGGACTTGAACTTACAAGCATCAAAAAAATCTGTGCAGAGCCTCCTAGCACTCGGGAGGCTAGAGGGAGGTGGAGCTTCTGAGCTTGTAAAAGAAGAAAGGTCCCATGATCAGCTGGTATCCAACTCCCACTTCCTACAGAACCCAGACGTCTTTCATGGTTTCCTATGTCACCACACTGCAAAAGGGTGACAGACCCCCAAACTAGCAACAGAAGGTTTGAAGGTGGAGGAAGAATTCAGAGACATTGAGGAGAAGCTGCCCTGGGTGGGCAGGAGGAACCATCCCGGTGATGCTGCTTACGAAAAATCAAGGATCTCTGGGAAGGAGCAAGGCACAAGTTTGACTTTACACATGCTGAGTTTGAAATGCTTGTCACACCAGTCTGGCGGCAAGCTATCCAACAGGTGATCACAAATGCTGGTAAGTGTGAAGCTCCTGAGAGAAGCTGAGACAGCACAGGGAGTGGGAAAGCTGCCCTCGTATATGGCAGGAGGGAGAGCTCTATGAGGGGTGGGGGCAGGAAAGGAGCGGGAAGCCCACCGAGAGAGCTAGGAAAGGATTGCTTGTAAAAAGGCACCTTCTCCACAGCTTTCAAGCAACATGTACCTGCTTCTGGGCCACAGAGCTCTCCAAAGGCTTTGTCTGTGTAATCTCCATGCTCCTTTACACATCCATAGTCCTTAGGCTTCATGCCATCTTCAAAGCTCAAAGTGTCATTTGGGGTATCCACTGCCTAGAGCAATTCCACAATGCTTCATGAAAAACTGGGTAAGATGTGTTAAATTTTTGTGTGTTCCCAAATAACACTAATCAGTAAGATACATGGTAAGCAATCAATATGTGTTCGTTAAACAAATCCATGCAGCTTTAAAGGTCAAACTATTTTGAGTAAGAGAAACAGCAATGTTTCCTTTCTTCTTCTTGCCAAGAGTGACAGCACTGATCACAGTTTTACCAGGGCTGTCTGTCTTCACTTGCCCCCTACTTCATCCCTCCAGTGCTTGGGGCTTTCTCATCCTTTCTCTGCTTTCAGTATCCAACATACTATTCTTTTTCCTTAAGCTGGGGTCTCACTGTGTTGTCCAGTGTTCTGGAACTCCTAGACTGAGGCAATCATTCCATTCAGCCTCCCTAGTAGTTGACACCACAGACACCAACCACACCCAGCTTTATAACCGACCAGACCAGGTCCCTGAAGCTGCTAATACTCCATCATCAATACTAAAATGATCACTTTGGCATCAGGCATATCAAGCTAGTCTAGGAAAGGAAGACCACGCTGGTAGTTAAAGGTAGTTGGAGCCCCTTCTCTCACACTAGCAGGCCAACCTCTTCACACATCCTGGAAGCCAGAGGCGCATCCCTCCCTAGACCTGCTCCGATCTGATTCCAAAGTTCTGGAACATCAGAAGCCAAATGGATGAGTAGAGAGAGATAAGTACTAAGTACCACACTGCTAATGAAGTCACTGTGCAGCAGAATACCCATAAAATTATGAATGATGAGAGAAAAAATTGGGGGTCTGAGGCACTGGGGATTCAACGCTGACTGTTGTTATGCATGTTAATATGCTCTGCCACTGATTTGCACCCCCAGTTCCAAATTTTTTAATATTTTATTTATTTTTTATGCATATGAGTATATTGCCTGCATGTATGTGAGTACACCCATGTTGTGTGATGCCGTGGAAGTCAGGAGAAGAGTGTCAGATCCCCTGGAACTGGAGTTATAGACAGTTGTTAGATGTCATGTGGGTGCTAAGAACTGAACCCTGGTCCTCTGCAAGAGCAGCCAGTGCTCTTACTACTGAGCCGCCTCTCCAAAAAATTTTATGATGATAGAGAACATAGAGGACTGTGGGTGTAGCTCAATGGCAGAGTATTTTCCTTGTATGACATAGAAGGCATTAGGCTTAATGTCTAGCACCATACACACACAAATGAGCGTCGGGCATGATTATTCATATGCCAATTTCAATCTAAAAAATGAATTCAGAGAAGATGAAAAGAAAAAAAAAACAAGTTAATGTTGACACTGACATTTGTTAGAAGTTCTGACTAAAGCTGAAAATTTAAAAGGTGTTGAAATCAAGTAATAAAATGAAATCCAGGTTTTCTGTACTTGTATATTTGTTACTGCACTGAGAGCCCAAATGCATAGCTGAGATTTACCCAAAGACACCTACACGGTTATCAGAACCAATTAAAACACAAAACAGTTTCAGATTACCTGCTCAATGTTTTAAGTCAGCATATTAATTGTTGACTACATATCATGTCTTTAAAATTGTTTTGGTAGCCAGGTGTGGTGGCACATGCCTGTAGTCCTGGCATTCAGGAGACAGAGACAGGTGGATCTCTGTAAGTTCAAGGCCAGCCTAGTCTACATAGCAAGTTCCAGGCCAGCTGGGGCTACAGGGAAACCCTGTCTCAAAAAAGACCAAAAAACAAAACAAAACAACAAAAAAGTGGTAATAATAAAAAGTTAATATTATCAGGAAAATAACTCCTTTATAAAAGAAATGTAAATAAAAGTGAAATAATCTAAGGAAGTAACCTCACCTTTTTTGTCTTTTGGTGTTAGCCTGAACCTTTAGCAACTGCACCAGCTCTCCAGCCCAACCTCACCTCTTTTAAATGAAAAGAAAGTATTTTGAAGATTCATTTGAACATCAGATACCTGCTTTTTTAAAGTGGATTTAAGAAAATTCTCCTTATATTCCTTGCAACATTTCACAAAACTTAAGATATATTTATTCTCTCATAGCTGTTCATGGCAATAAATACTTAATGACCTACCTTTTTCTCTTGGAGGGTGTCTTCCTCAGAAATACACTTGTCTAAACTAATTTCAAACTTTACTCCTTTCTGGAAGAAAGCAAGGAAAAAAATCTCAGTCAGTTTAGCAGCTCAATAAAGTCTTAACATTATAAGCCTGGAGGTCAGCTTATGTTGATACTATACATACTTAAGATAGCAGGGGTAGGGGAGGGAGAATCACATAGGTAACCCAAATTATAAGGTGTGAACCCCCAATCAGTGTTCTTTTTAAAAATTATTTTTTATTTATTTATTTTTATCTTATATGTATGAGTATATTGCTTGCATGTAGGTAGGTGCACCTGCATGGTGCAATGCCCGAGGAGGGCATCAGATCCTCTGGAACTGGAGTATGGATGGTTGTTAGCTACCATGAGGGTTCTGGGAATGGAACGTGGGTCCTCTGCAAGAGCAGCCAGTGCTCTTAACCACTGAGACAACTCTCTAGCCCACTCCTCATCAGCTTTTGAATGTATAAGCAAAAAATAAGAATGTTTATTACCTTAGTTTTATGTCTCTGCTGTGGAATTTTACTATCATTTATGTTCTGAAGCCTAATTTGTTTCAGGTCTCTTTCAATGTTCTGAAAGTTTAGAGATAAGTATAATTATATCACTTAATATCAATCAAATATATTTTCATAATCTCTAAATTTACAGTGCTGTATATTTCTATGATTGCTTTCTACATTGAATCTGATAGTTGATTTTAAAATAAAAACATTTCTTTGTCAAGAAAAGTTCATTATTATTCACTATAATGTGACAAAATGCTCATTATTCCAGTGCAGTTTAATCCAATTCAAGAACGTAATTTTCTTTTGTAATGCTGGGAATCAAATTAGGGCTTTTGGGTATTAGGTGAGTGCTTTGCCGCTGAACTACACCCTCAGCTTTATAAAGTAATTTTGACAACAGGATCCTTCCCTTACAAGACTTATGATCTCTCTTCTGACTCTCTGTCTCTGTCTCTCTCATATCTGTGTCTATGTGGGTGTGGGTCCATCTGTGAGGATGCATGTGTGTGAAGGTCAGAAGTCAACATCCAGTTTCTTCTTCAATCACTTCTCCATCATTTTGTTTTTTCCAATATAAGTCTTTGTTTATAGCAAGTTAGTATAACAATTCATGCCACAAAAGTCTCCACATACCATAAAGGTACAAAGTATCATATTAAAACAATGACATAATTTGTCTTGTAGTGAGTATTCAAAATGCCAGTGTTAAATGTATGGATATTTGAAGTTGGCAGAAACTGGAACTTTTTAGTGCTTCACCATGGAGCTATACCCTAAGCCCCATTTATTTTTGAATGTTTTATTTGTTTGTGTGGTGTGTGTGTGTGTGTGTGTGTGTGTGTGTGTGTGTGTCCTTGACACATCTATGGGAGCTTAGTTGTCAGCCAGCCTAGCCAAAATGATGAACTTCAGGTTTAGTGAGAGATCCTGTCTCAAGGGAAAAAGGAAGGGAGACAGTGATAGAGGGAAAATATCCAACATCCTCCTGTGCCCTCTGCATGCGAATGCCTCACTGGCAAATGCACCCTCCCACACAGATGTATGTACATGCATACACCACACATACACACATACATATATACACACAGGCAACTTGCTTATGATGGTCACAGCTGCAGCTTGTAATGGGCAAAAGCTGGAAACTATCCAAATATTCATCCACAGTTGAATTGACAAATTTTGATGTATTTGTACAATGGAATATACTCAGCAGTAACAAAAGAATGATGAACTATTTATATGAGCAACACAGACAAATCTCAATGCTATTAAGCATAACAATGCTTCCTTCTGCATGGAAGAAGTCAGACAAAAGACAGCACTACAAGGTGATAGCGTTTATATGCTGCAATCTCATTTAGAAAACTAATCCATTATGACAGGCATTTGCAACTGCCTAGAGATTAAGCAGGAGGAGAAGCTGGTTCAAACAGGAGACAGATAGGAATTCACAAAAGAGATTCTGGCACAGGGAGAGGTCAGTCCACTGGGTGGGCAGGAGCATCGTCACTGGGAGGCACAAAGACCTCTAGCAACAGCCAGCTCTACCTGCACAGTTTCTTCTTCAGGGGCCTCTGTGCGGATGGGCAAGTTACTCCTCTTCACCAAATAGGTTTTATGACCGAGATCTAAGTCCTCCTATAACAAAATTACATACTGTTAACGAGATTGGTTCTGTGGGTTCTGGAAGCTACTTACTGTCTGTCCCTCTCCCAGAGTGATAAGGAAAAGTTATATTCTCATAACCAAACTGTATTATTATATAATGTCCTTGTAAGCATAGGCCATTTGAAATTTCCTCTTGTTCTAGTTACTAGGTAGATATCTTGAAATGCAACTATGTGATATTTTTCTACTCAGTGATGTTTTATTGCTTTGCGATGGTTTCACTACCCTGAGATGTTTTATTACTCTGTAATGTCTTGAAGTTCTGTGATGCTTTCTAACTAACCACGTCTAACTACTGATAACGATGTGAAACTGAGAAAATGGAAAGTTCACCAAATGTCTAATAAGACACCAATTAGTCTAAGAAAAGCATAGATCAAATGTGACAGATTATCTAAACTTCTGCCTGTAGTATCTGTTTTTGTAAACTGCAATAACCATTTGACCAATTCCTGGCGCAATTAACCTGGCCTAGCTGTAGATCAAAAGGCAGCAGACATTCTGACCCATGCCTGGGATATCTACTTTGGAAGCTATGATGACCAAGTGAACTCAGGAAGGAGTTTTCTTGAGATGGCATGGCACATCAAAGTAAAGAGTCATAGGGCCCAGATGGCAACCATTAAATGATATAAAAAGTCCTATATGACTGATTTATACAGTGCTCTGACAATCTTGAAACATTTGTTGCTAATTCTGGGACCACATGCATGTGAAAATAAATAAGCTTTCCAATGCGCTCCTGGGTGAATGCTTGATCACTCAGCTGTTAGAAGATTCTGTCCGTAATAAGGGTATGAAGAGCTAGTCACTAAGCCACCTAAAGCCCTATTTATTCCTCCTGTGTCTTGGAACTGCCTTAGTATTCACCAAACACTCCTTTCACAGTCTTTCTAGAAATGCCTGCTACCAAGCCCTAGCTTAGCATGCACAAGATCCCAAGTTTGATCTCTAGTACCGAAAATTAAAGAAAAGAAGGAAAGAAGGAATGAAGGGAGAATATCTGCTATCCATCTTTTTGGACTCAGGTTTCCACATTGCAGACTTGCCTTACATATAAGGCTGATGGAGGACTAAGGCTCCCCAGCATGAACAACTGCTCTGGAGAGACTCACCACAGGCTGCCCCATATACAGCTAGTCCAAACCTTTGCATGGCTCTTTCAGAACACATTCCTTAGCACTATGGTCCACTCCTCTTCTCAGCCCAATTTTCCCCGCCCCCACTAACCTCTTCCATATCAGCTTTCATCTCTCTCAGGTGACTGACCTTTGCTCTTTTGCACCTATGTGGTAACTGTGGTGATCCTATTCTGCTATCGTTTCATACATGTGAACTTTTAAGTAGAACTGCATTGGTAGAAAGCAAATGTTTTGGAGGTAGGCGCTTGACACTTAGCCTGCCTTGTAACAGCTAAGTGGCTTTGGATGAGTTACTGAACTTAGGTGTTATGGGGCATAAATGAGGTTGTTACAGAATTCAGGACTACCAGGAAGGACTCAAGCGAATTGGAATTAGCCAAATTTTTTTATTTAAGCTACATAGCTAACCATACTCTCCGAGGGTATGTGGAGAGTCTGTGGTGGGCTTCTAAGTAGGGGAGGAAGTCTTTAAAGGTTAAAAACCACATTGCTTCATTTTTGTGGAATGTGAAGCTGCAAGGGGAGAGATTACACTTCCCTCAGGGACAAGGGATGAACATGTATACAGAAGCCAAACAAAAATAGTTAATCATACCATGACAGTCACAAGACAGGGGCGTTTGGGGGGCGGGGGTTGCTGGAACTAAGTTCAACCTTGGGTCTGACTTGCCTGAGACAATATTGAGGTGAGGGTCAAGATAGAGTCACACATGTTAGCACAAGGTATACTGGGAAAACCCCAGTTCTCAGCCTGGCATGTAGGACTTAGGCTCACTTACACTATTTTATGCACATGCACTTAGAGGAAGGTGGAAGGAGAAAGATCTGTTGCAGCAGCATGGAGGGTCTACTCAGCAAGTGCACAGCTGAGCAATGTGTGGTGCCAGGTGACCTCTGAGCCCGTAGGCCTCAGGATGGGTGTGCCAGGGGCTACGGGTATTCCTAGAGCTGAAATGCCTGTATGTTTTTCATAAAGCAGATCAAATGCAGGCTAGCCAACTCATATACCGAAGGTGGCAATCTGATGCAGCTCCAGAAATCCGAGAGACAGAAGAGCCTCCCCGTAGCACCTTTATGGACTTTTTTCAAGAATTGTCTCAAATGCATCCAGATTTTGCTTGCATCACTAAATGACAGAAATACGTTCTGAGAAATGTGAATATCACAGAGTGAACGCATACATACTAAGATGGCAGTGACATCAGTAGGTAATAAAATCTCGTGAAGCCACCATTGTCTCTGTGGTTTATCATTAACTAAAATGTTATTGAAGGAGAAAGAAAGATAAATACCACACGTTTTCCCTCATATGGAGATCTAGATTAAATAGCAGAAGGAGGACCACCTGGGGAGAGAAATGAGGCCAGCAGGAGGAGACAGGAAAGCAAGGAAGTTGGTAAGGGGGTAACTGTGAGTACAATGATAGATATGTGTGAAGAGGCCACAATGAACCCCGACATTTCATATGCTAACTTAAACACTATTAACTAAACCCCCAAAGAAATGTAACGCTGCACAAACTTCAGAGCCTTCTTCTGCCCATAGTCGATTTTAATAAATACTGGTCTTCTTTACCCTTGTTATGGGCATGAGCCTACACTCATTTTTGACTTTCTGTACTGCCCCAAAGTAGCTGCTCAGTAAATACTGATTGTGAAGAAGATAATCATCAAGTATTTTTAATAATAGCCGTTCTTAACCAAGACTGTCAGACCCTGCCGTTGTCTTGTGTAGCCACCAGTAAATCGTAATAAACCAAGCTTCTATTAGGTCTGACAGTGTTCCTACGAAGAACCTAAATGATCACCTGTATATAAAACTATTCTTTCTATAAGGAGATGGTGTGTGTGTGTGCACTGCACGAGTGTGCACATGTGTGAACATGCATGTGTGCATGTGTATGTGTATGAGTGTGCACATGTGTTTATGAGTGTGTGCATGCATGTACATGTGTGTATGCACATATGTGTGCATGAGTATGTGTGTGTCTGTGTATGAGTGTGTGCATGCATGAGTATGCATGTGAATGTGTGTGCCTGATTATGTGTGTACACATGCATGTGTATGAATGTGTATACACGTGTATGAGTATGTGTACACATGTGTGCATGTGTGTGCACATATGTGTTGGAGTGGGGAGGGATTAAGCACAAGGCCTTGGACAGGCTAAGCACAAACTCTTAGCACTGAGCCTCAGCACCCACCATGGTCTCTGCTTCCCCTACTTGCTCAGCCTCTGACAGAGCATGCCCTCTCCAGTAAGCCGATTTACCTCCAGCTCTCCCCACCTCTTCTTTTTAATTTCCTTCATATCTTTGTGGTACTGCTGTCGAATCAACTCTAGCTGTTTCCAATACTCCTGCAAAGCAAAGCCAATATAAAAACTTGAAAACAACTTGAAAATAATCTCCACATGATCTACAGGTTTTGAAATGCACAATATAAATAAGCATTAGAAAATCTGTTGCTTCTAAATGTAATAATCTGCCCCATTTCGGCTGTGGCACCTCATATCCTGTAAGAGATACTGACTTGGGACAAAGGTCTTTGCTCATATACAATTCCAAATGATGTGCGGCTACTCTTTGCATATTCCACTTTTATGTGTAATCCTGTTATGGTTTGAATTTGTTGCCCCATCAAAAGGTATGATGAAACTGGGAGTAGGGTACATGCTTGTAGTCCTAGCTGCATAGGAGACTGAGGTGGGAGGATCACTTGAGCTCAGGAGTTCAAGACCAGCCTGGTTAACATTTGAGACTTCATCTCAAATAATAATAATAATAATAATGTTTTTTTAAATCTTCAGAGAAAACTCATGAGGTCCTACCACTCTATTCAGAATGTGACCTTATTTGGGAATAGGGTCTGTGCAGATGTAGTTAGTTAAAATAAAGTCATGCTTGCGGGGGGAATGGGCCTCTCATTCAATATGAATAGTGTCCTATTAAGAAAATGATTATGTGAGCGGAGTATGGTAGTGCATGCCCTTAATCCCAGCACTCAGGAGGCAGAGTCTAGGGGATCTCTCTGAATTCAAGGCCAGCCTGGTCTACATAGTGAGTTCCAGGCCAGCTGGGGCTACAGGGAGGCCCTGTCTCAATTAAAAAAAAAAAAAAAAAAAAAGTAAAAAAAAAGAAAGAAAGAAAGAAAGAAAGAAAATGACCATGTGAAGAGACCCAGGGTGAACACTGTGTGACATGTAACAAAGGTAGAGATTAGAGCTATGCAACTACAAACTAAGGAATGCCACAAAGATTTCCCAGAAATCACCAGAGGTTGGAGGAAAAGAGGATTCAGTCTACAGGCTTCTGGGGTGGGACATAGGACTAACAGTGTTGATTCTTGATTTCCTACCTCTCCAAGTATGATTTTCTGCTGTTTTAAGTCACCTACCATTTTGTTGTATTTCACTACAATAGCCAGAAGAAACTAATAAAAATCCCGCTCAAATTATTGATGGATGGTCACCTTATCACTCAGCTGTGCTGTATTCTCTGAGAAAGTGTCCAGAGACTTGCAGAACTATGTTTTGCTTACTCAGCATGTACAACAGTCATTCCACCCCAACCAGGCATCCTACAGGGAAGCAAGCAGCACCCCAGGGCAGTGCTAAGGGCCAGCATCCTGTAGGGAAGACACGCAGCACCCCACAACAGTGCGAAGAGCTAGACATACTACAGGAAAGCAAGCAGTGCCGCAGGGCAGCATGAAGGGCCTGACACATGCATGAGGGGAGAGAGAACTGGGCGTTTTAAACCTGGTTCTTCATTTTGATTTTCCTATCCTGAAGCTCCTGGAATGTAGGGTCTTCTCCCGGGCTCCGTAGCTCTTCTCTCTCATTGGGATATGGCTCAGCAGAAGATGGACGAAGACCCTATTTCTCAAATGAAATAATTCATAAGGCACACTTGCATCTTAGAAACAAACATCTGCTTTAACCTGCACTTGTTTCCTATAGACAAGAATTGTTACCAAGCAAACCAAGTGGGAGACTTTATGGTAAGCAGTAGAATTTTCTTAATTGAAGCATTAAATATTAAACAGCATTTAAACTCAATCACTGAGGCTATTAATGAAACAATTGTCATTTTATGTTTCACCCAAGACATCTAGATTCATGTGCTGAATTGGTAAATTATAATTATGAAATTAAAGCTTTAAAGGTTTGGCCACCCCACAGGAATTATACATATGGGTGCCCTGGAGCTGAGGTAGAAGGAGCAACAGAGTTTAAGGCCAGTTTTACGTAACAAGTTCCGGGCCAGCCTGGACTACATAGCGATACCCTGCCTATAAATGGATAAATAAGAAATAAGTAAATTAATTTTAAAAATGAATAAATAAATAAATAAATGGTGGTTTTGATTTTATAGAAGAATGAACTTGGACTTATGGATCCATAAATATTTGTGGAGAGAAACTATTTGAAATTCCTGATTGCTTCCCCTATTTGGGATTCTACTCACCAACTGTTTTTCCACTTTCAACTTATATTGTTGAGCTTCAAGTTTCCTCTGAAGGTACTCAGCCGGCCTTAAAAATTAAGAATGTTTAGCTAGAACAGAATTCATTCTCTCTCTCTCTCTCTCTCTCTCTCTCTCTCTCTCTCTCTTGATTGGGAATAATTCTTCAGCTAGTGTTGGGGCATCTATAGAATGTTTATCTATAACACAATTTTCTCTCTCTCTCTCTCTCTCTCTCTCTCTCTCTCTCTCTCTCTCTCTCTCTCTCTCTCTCCTCTCTCTCTCCCTTCCTTCCTTTCTTCCCTCCCTCCTTCCTTCACTTGCTCTTCTTTTTCTTTTCAGCCCCTGAGTAAAACTTAACTGGTCTCAGGCACCTCTTTAATAGGTGTGTTTTCACTTAGGTAATGCCATTCACAGTTTACCAGTAGTTTGAAGTTCAAGAAGCAGTTCAAGGTCACAGAATGTTTATATCAGGAAAGAAAAATCTTTGGAATTGAGGAAAAATGAAGCCAGTGAGATGGTTCGGGGGGAAGGGCATGTGTAGCAGGGCCTTGATGACTGGAGTTCAATTCCTGGACCTTCATGGTAGGAGAGAACCAAGTTTCACAAGGTGTTCTCTCTTAACTAATCAGTTAATTTTAAAAAGAGGAAAGGGGTAAAAGGAAGAAGAGCCTTGGTTAGGGGCATGGAGAGCATTAAACTGAAAGGTATTCTGATCCGTGAGGTTTTCTTTCTTCAAGGCAGGATTTGATCTTTCTATCCCCTATGATGGGGGGCTGGGGGTTGGGGGCGGTTGGAAGGGAGCAGCTTTTCTCCAGCTTTAAGTAATGGTTGATCCAGCTCTTGGCTCCTGACTTCACACAATTGTCAGGCTGCTTCCTGCACACACCACGCTCTGGAGAGCTGGGTGGGGTCAGGCCCTTTCCCCTCACCTTGACACAGACATGCATAAGGGAATGAAAAAATGATACTTTAAATATTTAAATTAAATATTTAACTTAAATATTTAAAGTATCCAGGTTAAGTTTGGTCAAATTGTTGTCAGATTTATGTCTGTGTCCTGTCCCTTCTTCCCTCCCTTCTTCCTTCTGCTTAGTGAGACAGAATCTTTAGGTAGCCCAGGCTGGCCTCAGATTCCCAGTCCTCCTACCTCAGCCTCCCGGGTTGTAGGGATTACAGACTTGCACCACTATGACAGACTATACCCATCATTTTTAGCATGCTCAAGGCTGTGGGTTTGATCTCCAGCACCACAAAGAAAAAATAGTATTCATCTATTTTACACAATTGCTTACAAAGAATTTTTGTAATTTCTGGTTGCTAAATAAAATCTATTCCATTTCCTATTGTAGTGTGAACTACATGACAAAGGAAGATTTTTAGAATACTGGTAACTTTTAGGGCTTTACTGTCATTTCAGAAATAACTCACTTAGTTACATCATAACATTAGTTTAATAATGATAAATGACAACTTAGTTAAGGTCTCTAGGTTTTAGGTTCTCATCTGTGAAATGGGCATAGCACTGCTTCACAGGGGTTACTGTGGTGGTCAGAAGAGATAAGGCCTGTGAAGGTGCCTGGCCTGTCTGCCACATGCAAAGTGCTTGATTCACATGAGGCCTAAACGGTAGCACTCGGCCCTCCACTCAGCCTGCCTCAAAACCTCTTGATAAACATGACAATATTTTCTTGAGATAAGCTATTACCCAAAGGACAAAGACAAAAGATGCTCATATTCCCTCTCCCTCTCCATCTTTTCTGCCTCACCAAATCCCCCTCCTCCATCCCACAGCCTCTGGTGGGATGCAGGGGTCAAACAATGAGGGTTGGGTAACCAGGCCCTAGAAGGCATTCAGAAAGTAGGGTAAGGCAATGACAGACCAGGGCACAGAAGGAAGTGGAGGGCTTTCCAGTGTTTCATGTGAGGGTTTGTGTGGACATCTCTCTTATCTAAGCAGAGTGGAACAGATATTTTTTTTCCTAATGGCTAAAAAGAGAAAAAAAATTTATGGCTGCTCTCAGTTTACATGTGAAATATATATATATATATATATATGTTCCTCATTAATTAAAGCTTACGTGAATGTTGCATTTTGAACTAATGGTACACTTATTTGTTTGTTTAGAGACAGGATCTCTACGTAGCCCAGCCTTTCCTCTAACTCATGTAGCCCAGGTTAGCCTCAAACTCACAGCAATCTTCCTAACTCAGCTTCCTGAGTGCTGGGATAACAGGTACATACCACAACACCTGGGGGATAGCAAGTATGCATCACAACACCTGACCTTTATTTTTTATAATTATTTTATTTTATTTTTTAACTTTTACAAAAACTTTATTGAGAATTTCATACATGCATATAAGGTGTTTTGATCAAATCCATGCCCACTCCCTTCCCTCCAACACCTCCCATAACTCCTCATCACTTTTTTCTTTTTCTTTTTTTTCTTCTTTATTTATTTTATGGGGTATTTTATTTAAGTTTTTGGAGACAAAGTCTCATTGTATAGCCCAGTCTGATCTGAATGAAATTCACTACATACATAATCCAGGTTAGCCACGAACTTGCAATCCTTATGCCTCAGTCTCCCCAGTGCTGAGATTACTGACACTGCCACCAAATCCAGCTTGGCACATATATTTTTATGATTCTTTATTGAGTGTAGTTTGAAATGTGTTACAATGGTGGATAAACTGATAGGAGTACACAATCATTCAAAAATATAACATCAAGGGGTTGAAATCAGTTAAAATCACTGGCTGCTCTTGCAGAGGACCTGGGTTTGGTTCCTACCACACATATGGCAGCTAACAATTGTCTGTAAGTCCAATTCAAAAGGATCCAATGTCCTCTCTGACTTCCATGGGCATTGTGCATTGCATGCACATGGTGCACCTACACACGTGTAGGCAAAACAGGCATATACATAAAATTAAAAAGCCAATAAAAATTTATATTTAAAAATAAAACAAAACATTGCCAGGTGTGGTGGCCCACACCTTTAATCCCAGCACTCGGGAGACAGAGGCAGGTGAGTTCGAGGCTAGCATGGTCTACATAGTGAGTTCCAGGTGAGCTGGGGCAACAGGGAGACCGTCTCAAAAAGACCAAAATAAAATAAAATAAAACATCAAGCTGAGTATGGTATTCGCATCTATAATCCAAACATTTGGGAGGCTGAGGCATGAGGATCATAAAATGGGTTTCAGACAGAATGAGATTCTGTCTCACAAATGAATAAACATTTACTTTTCCCATAATGGACTTCTGGAGAATTTGTTCTTGCACTACTCTTGTTTCTCTCATGTTCACTAATCACAGGTGAGGTGACCATCATATACTCTTTTGTATGTTTCATGATTGCCCTCAAAGTTCACTTCCCTAAGCCTGTTGGATGCTGAGTATCACAAAGATACAAAACCAAAACCAAAACAACAACAAAAACCAAACTCTCAGTCACTGGACTGTGATAGTGTCAATTATTCTGGACACAGGAACGCTAACATCAGTATTTTTTAAAGTTGAAAGTATTACAGGTCTGAAAAAAATCCGTTCCTGAGCAAACTGAAAATTTCTTCCATGAGAACAATTTATTCTTCTGAATGCATCCATATTTGGAAACTCACTAGAGTATGAATATTAAATAAAATCTGCCTCACTTTCAGTTGTTATTAATGATTCTTATTGATAACCTGTTTGGAAAATAAACAAAACACAACTTTTGTTGTTCATTTGTTTCTAATTTTGTTTTGAGACAGGCTGGTCTTGAACTCGAGATCCTCCTGTCTCTGCTGGTATTCCAGGTGTACACCACTATGCTGAACCTTTACAGAATCAATTTCCTCATCCCTCAGATAGTAGAATTCACTAGAAGGAAGAATAAAATATTTAAAATTCAAGAGCAGGAATCCCGCCTACAGTTGAATGGCTCCACGAATGAGAAGAGAAGCAGGACCAAGCTTGAGATGAAAAGGGCCATAGAAACTGGGAACTCAAGTGTGTAAAGTAGAGGTTTTAGAAGTTCTTCCTGATTATTTGTTTTAGTAGGATTGGGGAAGATTTAAGAATAAAGAATATTGACAGATGGGGCTGGAGAGATGGCTCAGTGGTTAAGAGCACTGACTGCTCATGCAGAGGACCTGGGTTTGATTCCCTGCACCCACATGACAGCTAACAGCTGCCCATAACTCCAGTTCCAGGGTCTTGAATGCTCTCTTCTGGTCTCTGCAGGCACCTCACACACATGGTATACAAACATACATGCAGGCAAAACAGTCATAAAATAAACCACAAATAAATAAATAATTTTTAAAGAATAAAATTTGGATATGAAAATCCAAATTACCTTCTACGTACTTCCAAATAATGCCTTCATAATGTACAACCTTCTTGCTGAGAGTATTTCTTAAAATGAAATTTGTACGTTTAAATTTATAATGACTGTAGATAGCAGAATAGGAAAAGCACAC
>NW_008330482.1:672391-672586 GCF_000622305.1 Nannospalax galili
AAGAATATTGACAGATGGGGCTGGAGAGATGGCTCAGTGGTTAAGAGCACTGACTGCTCATGCAGAGGACCTGGGTTTGATTCCTAGTATCAAGATAGTGGCTAACGACCAACTGTAAATCCAGTTCCAAAGGATCTGATGCCTTCTTCTGACCTCTGAGGGCACTGCACAACACAGGTGCACTTACATACATGC
>NW_008330482.1:672617-683067 GCF_000622305.1 Nannospalax galili
TGGGGCTACAGGGAGACCCTGTCTCAAAAAGACCAAAAAAAAATAAAAAATAGAAAAAAAAGAACATTTACAGATGCTGTAGCTCACTTGAGTTCAGGAGGTGAAGATATACCTGGAACACAACAAGACCCTATCTCAAACCAAACAAATGAGAATGTGGACATTTTTAGATCAAGGCATGCAGCTGGAGATGTAGCACAGTGGTAGAGCACGTGCCTAGCATTCACAAAGCCCTGAGTTCCATCCCCAGCAATGGGTTAGACTACCACATTACCATTGAGTAGGTGAAGGACTATGCCTTTCTTTCTGGTTGTAATTCTCAATTCTGGAATCTTTTGGAGGAACATAATGATAGCTTGGTTCACAGGCTCTCTTCCTCAACAAGTCAAGTTGAGCATGATAAAAATCATAATGTCCACAAACTGCAGCAACTTTGGGAGTGTCTACCATATTTATCTGGAAGAGTACAAACACAGAAGATTTTTCAAAAGTATGTAACTTAAGTCTGTAATTGACAGCTGGTAACCACAAGGAAGACAATGCACTGTAGGTATATTTTTGGTTATTTTATTCTAGGCAGGAGCTCTATGAAAAATGATCTAGAGGCCACAAATTCTGGAGGTGAAAGATACTAGAAGTCTAAGCACCCATAGCACAGGAATTCGTGTTTACCAAGGCATCAATATGAATGATGTACACTTCCTGGGTAGTGTGTAAAAGTATTTATCTAGTGGTATGCCCAGCCAAGATCTAAATCTAAAGTCATACTTATTGCTTTATATTTTTCATAAACTTATTTATACTTTATACTACTCTGAGAGAATAGATGCTATCATGTGACTCACAAATTTAAGGATTTACAATATTTGTATTTTCCAATAAACTTAGCAGATGCAAATTGGCATCATGGTTTCAAAAGAAGGAGATGCTGAGTCACTGAGAATCATTCATCCCCCAAAACAAGGACACACACCAGTTGGGAAAGTCATGTCACCATCCCAGTGACTCCTTCATCCCCAGCCAGAACAAATGGGAGGAGGAGAGCTGAGGAGACACCAACGAGCTGGGAGACAGGACAGTCATCCGGGCCTTGTACTGAAGAGCAAGGTATCTTGGGTTTAACATGAGACACACCAACTGCTCCTACTTAACATTGCTAATGAAAGCGAAAGACCTCTGACCTGAAAGTTAGGAATATGAACAACCAAATGATTGAAACTGAACTGTCCTCACTGTAAATATGTAACGCATACATTCTTTGTTCTTTTTAATGTTATATGGTGCATGTGCATACATGTAAGATTTAAGCAGATGGAATTACAAATATTAGACCACCTTTAACCTGTAAAAATGGCGTTTTCATGTAGTTTTCTCCAAATGCTAAGGTAAATGCATTAAAGTTTACTTATCAGTCTAAATATAAAGTATGTGTTTATTTTCCTTGTTTTTTATTTACTTTTATTTTATGTGTATGAGTATTTTATCTCATGTATGTAAGTGCACCCATGTCATGCAATGCCTGTGGAGGCCAGAAGATGCCATCAGATCCCTGAAACTGGAGTTACAGATAATTGTCAGCTGCCATGTTGATCATGTGGATGGTAGGAAGACAAACCCCCAGGTCCTGTGCAAGAGCAGTCAGAACTTTTTTTTTTTTTTTTTTTTTTTTTTTTTTTTTTTTGGTCTTTTTGAGATAGGGTCTCCCTGTAGCCTCAGCTGGCCTATAACTCACTTTGTAGAACAGGCTGGGCTGGAACTCAGAGATCTGCCTGCCTCTGCCTCCCAAGTACTGGAACTAAAGGCATGTGCTACCATGTCTGGCTTCAGCAGTCAGTACTCTTAACTGCTGAGCCATCTCAACAATCCCATGTTTATTTTCTTCATCTTATTTACTTTTTTCCTTTTTGAGAGGGTCTTGCTATATAGACCAGGCTGGCCTAGTCTTCCTAGGAATTACAATTGTGTAGCACCACTCCTGTAAACACAGTATTTCCTGTTGCTATGTTACTCAGTACTCCTACACCAAAAATAAATAAAGACATATCAATAAAAATTTAAAAATAACATTTATGGCTTTTAAAAATTAACAATTAGCCGGGCATGGTGGCACGTGCCTTTAATCCCAGCACTCAGGAGGCAGCGGCAGGTGGATCTCTGAGTTCAAGGCCAGCCTGGTCTACATAGTGAGTTCCAGGACAGCTGGGCTATAGGGAGACCCTGTCTTAAAAAGACAAAAATAAATAAATAAATAAATAAATAAATAAATAATAAAAATAAATAAAAAAAATAACAATTAGAATGAAATACATTTTAATTCTCACAGCAAAATGGCTTTACAATAAGTAAAATATACTAGGGAACTCCAAATTAATTAGCTTGTACCATATACACATGAGCAGGCAAGTCTGTTAGGAGATTCCAGAACTAAAAAGACAAAAACAACAACAACAACAAAAAAAAAAAACCAAAGTAGGGTAGAGGACTTACTATGGGCTTCTGTGCACCACCTGGTGGTCGCCACTCGTGTCTGTGTCGCACCTCCTTCCTTTGAACTGGCACTGATATCCTTGATCTTGGTGGGCACTTTTTCTGGAATCTTACTCTCTGTATTTTATAATCTTATTAAGCCAAAATAAAACAAGTTTAAAGAAAATGTCTACATCGTTAATTCTGACACCAGAATACGGACTTAGGCTGTACCTAATCAACAGTAAGTGTGCTTTAGATGTTTATATACGGTAAGAGAAACAATGACGAAATACCACAAAATATTCTTTTTAAATACAGAAAATGATCTTTTCAGTATTCTTTTACGTATGTCTAGAAATAATTATATTTTTATTTTTATCTATTTTTATTCATTTTATTTTTGAGAAAGGTTCTCATGCATTTCAGGCTGGCCTCAAACTCTACATGTAGCCAAAGATGACCTTAAACTCCTGATCCTCCTGCCTCTGCCTCTTGAGCACCAGAATTCTAGTTGTGCATGTTGGCCTTGTGCATGTTAAGCAAGCACTCTACCAATTGAGCTCTACATCCCCAGTTCTGAATAACTACTTTTTTTTTTTTTTTTTGGTCTTTTTGAGACAGGGTCTCCTGGTAGCCCCAGCTGTCCTGGAACTCACTATGTAGACCAGGCTGGCCTTGAACTCACAGAGATCTGCCTGCGTCTGCCTCTCGAGTGCTCAGGGTCTGATGATGCAGCCTAGGTGAGCCTAGACTTGTGATCCTTTTGTCTCAGCTTCAAGTGCTGGGATTACAGGTGTGTGCCACCCATACTCTTAAGAACTGAATTTTTGTTTTTATTATTTAATTTTTTGTGATGCTGAGGACAGAAGTCAAAGTCCTGACCATGCTCCGCAAGTGTTCTACCACTGAACTGCACTCTGAGTCCCCAGTGGATACTCTTTGATCACAAGGTTAAATCATTCTTACCCTGGGCCGCCTTCCTAGCAGGTTGTGAGGCCAATGGTCGTGTTCTGCACATGAGTGTGTGACTGAATTCTTCTCGAATGACCTAAAATCAAATATATGCCTGAAGGACTTGCCTCTGAAACCTCTGCCAAAATTCAGAGTTGCCTCCAAACCTACCTCAGGAGATAAATATCGGCCAATAAGAGTTTCTAAAAAAGGCTTCTTCAGAATGGAGTTAATAGATGGTCGATCTCGAGGAGACACTTTAAAGAGCTGAGGTATGAAGGACTGCAGGTCATGAGAAAACTTGGGTGATATGGGTACAAAATGCGCTTGACAAATCTTCAGAACCAGATGGTGTAAGTTGTTGCCCTCAAACTGAAAGGAAAGGGTAATTATACCACATCAGAGAAAAGCTACATACAGGACATTAAAGTGACAAACACACCAGAAGCAAAAGCTGTCTGTCTGTCTGTCTGTCTGTCTGTCTGTCTGTATGTCTATTGGCCATCTATCAAGGTGCTGGGCATTGACCCAGGGCCTTGAGCACCAAGGCAAGGCAAGTGCTCCTGAGCTACATCCCCAGCCCAAGAACATTTCAAGCTGCAGTCAGAACAGAAGCATATGGTCTGCCCTATATTGTCATCAGCGACTAATTCTCCTAAGTAGATAGAGCAGACAATTACTTTAAGAGATGCTGTGTTACTTAAAACAAGTTTTATACTTTTTATTTTTCCACTTTGCTTTTGGTTTGGGTGCTGGCAATTGAATTGAGGTCCTTGCATTTGCTAAGTATGAGCTACATATCTAGACTCTAGTTTTAATTTTTTTTTTTCATGGAAGAGTGTGAATGCAGTTCCCCACTACAACAAATTACGCAATTGAGTTTCCTGAATTTGGGGAAATTGCAGGAGTCAGCACCTCCCAAGAAAATCACCTTCCTGTCATGGTGTCTCCCCTGCCAGGTAAGTATAGTTTTAATTTTTAACTAAAAATGTTTCCTTTAGTTTTAATTTTTACTATCAAAATAATATTTACTTATATTTATAAGTAAAGGAGCCAGGGGTAGTGGTCCCTGCCTTTAATCCCAGCAGAGCCAGGAAGATCCCTACGAGGCCAGCCTGGTCTACATAGTGAGTTCTAGGCCAGCCAAGGTCACACAGTGAGACTATCTAAAAACAAAAAACAATTCAAAACTTGGCAGGTATAGGAACTTATAAACAGGAAAAGGTGTAATTTCACCACCCAGAGTTATAGTTCCTTCTAATCTTTTTAAGAATGTTTATTTTATAGAGTTAAGGTCATATTGACTCGAAATTTTACTTTTTCAAACACCATAACATAAATATTTACTCATAAACCTCTTATCAAGTCTCCCATTGTAGGAAAGCACCAGTTATTTATACATAATAACTTTGAACAGCCTGGTGTAGCAGTAAAGTGCAGGTATTGGTCCGACACCAGCCGTGTGGCCTTTGACACTAACTCTAAGAGGAATAATGATGCAACTGCACAGACAAGAGCTGACAGCAGGCTGTCTTTGGAAAGGCCTACTTAGGGTGTTGGCTTTGTACAGTGTCCTGGAACCTGAAATTTGAAAAGAAACCCCACAACTTCCTAAATGTTAAGAGTAGCTCTCTGCATAAGATATTTGTGCAGTTAATATGGTTTATGTTGACATATGGTTTGTTGCTGGGAATGTGGAAGTTTAGCTGTATCAGGCAGATGATACCTATATGACTTCCAATAAATCATGGAGAGTAGGTACCCAGTGAATTTCCCTCGCAGACAGTATTTTGCACGCCCCAATACATGCTACACATACTGTCCTCCAACTTGGACTTTTGACTTTCTACTTTATAGTATTACCTGGACATCTTTCTATGTCAAGACATGTCATTAAAAGCTTTTCATAGAGAAATGTGTGTGTGTGTGTGTGTGTGTGTGTGTGTGTGTGAGAGAGAGAGAGAGAGAGAGAGACAGACAGACAGACAGAGAGACAGAGAGAGACAGAGACAGAGAGAGAAACAAAGAGAGACAGAGAGACAGAGAGGAGAGAGAGACAGAGAATATGTGTGTGTCAGGGACTTGCTATGCAGCACAGGCTGGCCTTAAACTCTCAATCCTCCTGCTTCCAACTCCTGAGTTTATTTTGTTGTTGGCTTTTTAAAAACAAATTCTCTATGTTGCTCAGGCTCATCTTGAATTCCTGAATAGCAGGGACCACAAACACTTGAACTATTCTTGCTAGTCACACTTTTTTGAGACAGAATTTTCCGGTAGCCCCAGCTGGCCTAAAACTCTCTATGTAGATCAGGCTGGCCTCAAACTCTCAGAGATTCTCCTGAGTGCTGAGATTAAAGCATGCACCACCACACCCGGCCTATCCATATAATTTTTAAACAACTGAATAAAACAAAATATTAACCTTTTTCTCTTAGAAGTTAATTTCACATATGTGATTTCAGTAGTTCAGGATGAATCTGATGATCAATATACTTACAGGATGCTTGAGTGTGCAGAGCTCATACAAGACACAGCCAAGAGACCAAATATCCCTAGAGAAGAGAAGTGTTTACAAGGCCAGAAAAATGTCCATAATTCTTACATTTGTACATCTTACAATGCTTTATGTGTTTATAGCTTCATTTCATTAGGTTTGTCAGTTTGTTCAAGGACTTTCAGATATACTATCAATTTGAGGACAGGAGGTAAAGTAAGAGCCACTTGTAGTTTTTCAGAATCCTAGCAGACAATAGGTATACAAATGTTATTACATTCTGATAGCTCAATATTTACTTCTACTTACTGTGCCCAAGGAAAATGTGTGTATGAGGGAATTGGTGCAATTTTGAGGAGAGAGGCAAGACTCCAGCGCGGATTTATTTTTACTCAAAAGATAAAATGCAATTGATTTTGAAAGGTAAATTCTACTCAAGGATCTTGGTAAGCAAAAGTTACATTAAGCAATGAGCATAGCATTTGGTTTTCAATAAACATTAGAAAAATGCACTTACAAGATACAGGCTGGTGGCACACACCTTTAATTCCAGCACTTGGGAGGCAAAGGCAAGCAGATCCCTGTGAGTTCAAGGCCAGTCTGGTCTACATAGCAAGTTCCAGGCTAGCCAGGGCTATATAGTGAGTACTTATCTTTTTTAAAAAATGGAGCTAGATGGGGCTGGAGAGATGGCTCAGCAGTTAAGAGCACTGACTGCTCTTGAAGAGGACCCGGGTTCGATTCCCAGCACCCACATGGCAGCTATGAACTGTCCTTAACTCCAGTTCCAGGCGAATCCGAAGCCCTCTTCTGACCTCTGTGGCATTGCATGACATGGGTGCACTCACATACATGCAGGCAATACACTCATACACATAAAATAAAAATAATTTTTTAAAAATGGGCCTAGAGGCCGGGTGTGGTGGTGCACGCCTTTAATCCCAGAATTTGGGAGGCAGAGGCAGGCAGATCTCTGTGATTGAGGCTAGTCTGGTCTACACAGCGAGGTCCAGACTAGCAGGGCTACACAGTGAGACCCTGTCTTAAAACAAAACAAAACAAAAACAAAAAAACTATTTCTCCATACATTTCCTAGTGGGATGTGAGTACTTGTTTTGTTTTTTTGTCTTGTGGGGTTTTTTAGACAGGGTCTCCCTCTAGCCACAGCTGACTCAGAACTCTCTATGTAGACCAGGAAGGCCTCCATCTCACAGATTCACCTGCCTTTGCCCCACCCCCACCCCCTGGAGTATGGGGATTAAAGGCATGTGCCACCATGCCCAGCTCTAAAGCCTTAGTTTTTATGAGTTACATTTTGTATCTTGTTGACCACTTTGCTGGACTCTGTAAGTGTTATGATGTTTTTCTTGTCACTTATTCTGTATTTCCTGGTTGGCAAACGTATCGTCTACAATTGACTTATTTTTAGGCTCACGCAGAGGCAAGTAAAGGCTGGCTGAGAGAGAAATTCACACAACTCAGATTACTCCTTGATGAAGAGGAAGTACTGGCCAAGAACTTCATCGATAAGAAGACACAGCTTGCTCTCCAGGATTACAGCGAACAAGTGGAGTCTTGTGGGAAGGAAATTGAAGCTGTGGATGATCTGTCCAACAGGGTTTGGGCCATCAGCCAGGAGTCCAACCCTGTTCAGCTGCTACAGGTACAGCTGTGGTTCCTGATCTTACATCCACCTCCCACTACCCACAAATCCACCTGAGTTACTGTGGCATTGAACATGGCATTTACACACCAGACACCTGCAGAGAAATCTCCCTGATCAGTGTGAAGGCTTTCAGAGGATACACACACTGTTAGAATAATATATATCCTTTTAAAATCTGTTACATTTATTTATTCAGGTGCACATGTGTGAGTAATGTAAAGCTCAGAGGACAACCTGTGGAGTCAGTTTTCTCTTTCTAGGGGCTAGAGAGATGGCTCAGCAGTTAAGCGCACTTGCTGCTTTTCCAAAGGTCCCGAGTTCAGTTCCCAGCACCCACGACAGCAGCTCATAATGACCTGTAACTCCAGCTCCAGGGGATCTAACACCCTCTTCTGTACTCCATAGACATCTGTATATATGCACATACGTGTGCGCGCATACACACACACAATTTAAAATAAATCTAAAAAATACGAGAATGAAAATGTCTGCTACCATATTCTGAAAGGAGATTGTTATTCTTCTTCTTGTAAATCTCTACCACTTAGGCTTTCCTCCCATTTATCTCTTACAAGGCCAAGCAGCCAAATAAGCACTAGTATTTCCTAAACAAATGGATAATTAACTCCCAAAGGCAGCTCAGTCCTCCTTCTAGTTCAACTCCTCCAACAGAAGTCAGCTTTGGAAAATGGTAAGTTCTTCCTTCCCTTACCTGGAAAGAACTACCCCATCATCACCTTTTATTGCCATATGCATTGGCAAAAGACAGAATTACAATTGAGGCTGAAGCTCCCAATTAGAGTTCTTTTTGATTCTAGAGTCATGTAACATTTTGTTCCATAAAACAGAATAAGAAACAAATAAATAGTAGGGCTCAGTGGAAGATGTATGTTGTGTGCACAGGAGGCCCTGGGTTCAATCCCCAACATCAGAAAAAATCTGTAAAAAGGGAGCCACTGAGATGGCTCTGCTGCATGATCTAAGTTCAGTACCCTGAATGGTACCCATGCAAAAGTGGGAGGAGAAAACAGACTGTGCTCTGACCTCCATACATGCACTGAAGCACACACATGCCCATCACATGCATCATATATACACACAATAATAGAAAATAAATCTTTTTAAATCTAAACATAAAAATACAAAGGTAGACACTATAGAAACTTCCATTTTCAATGATATTCTTTTTTAAGATGCATTTTTATTTTTAATTAGATCTATGGGTACATGTGTCTGTGCATGGGTATGTATACATACATGAGTGCAGGTGCCCCCAGAGACCAGAGACATTGAATCTCCCCAGAGTTGGAGTTAAAAGCAGTTGTGAGTCACCTGACCAAGTGATGGGACTCGAACTTGGGTTCTCTGCAAGAACAGTGCATGTTCTTAATCACTGAGCCATTTCTCTAGCCCCAAGTAATGTTATTTTTTATATCTTTTTATATATTTAAATGAAGAAAAATTGCTTTGCCCTAAATAAATTTGTAACTTTAGGGAATACTGGCCAGTTATTCACTGGAATCCTCTTTTCATACACAAAGGAAAGGAGAATGCACAAATACCAGAAGAAAAGAGGTTAGAGCTGCAGCTTCTGAAATCTTAATTTGGTACCACCCATCAGATTTGACTGACACTTTCAAACCAAGAGCAACTCACGTTTTATTGTTGTATGGTTTATTCTGACAGATCTCCGGGGACAGGTAGTAAGGTGTTCCAACACAAGTTCGAGCAAGTTCCATGGAACTAGCAAATTAGATTAAATAGTAAAATATATGGTTTATTATTGGAATAAGAATGGCTGAAGATGTGGGTATGCAAGAAAATTGTAAAAATAAATAACAAGATTTCATCCATGCACATGGAAGAAAGCAAGACATGTCATATAAATAATGGAGTCACAAAACCAGTAGATTTCTAACCTTATAATTCAACCCTCAAATCTATACATTTACATATATAATGGAGACAGAGAGTGAGCCAAGCTTGGTGGCTATGCACCTATAGTCCCATACTGAGGAAGAAGAGACAGGAGGATCAGGAGCTCAAGGCTAGCCTCAGTACATAACAAAGTCAAAGCCAGCCTGGGCAAATGAGACTCTATCTCAAAAATTACATATACATAAATACAGACATGTGGCATTTACTATGCAAAGCCACATTATGGTTATGCCTTAATAAAAAAACAGCCTGACTCAGCATCATTTAAAGGCCCAGAGTGGACCCAAACTGCTGAGAACCTGTTCCTTCAGATTTCTCTTGGAACTGTGCTCTCAATCAAGGGCTTCACTCATTCTTTTACTGAAACAGTATATCTAGCATGAAATGGGAAGTAAAAGTAGAAATGTCCTATCACAGAAGAGCTTTGCCCTTTTTGAGTCCCACTGATTTAGAATAGCACACAAACACAACCATCTATTGCCTGCAACTCAAATAGGCTCATTATCCCATTTTCAATAAGAAAAGTGCTGTGGGCAGTGCTTTGATATATAAAACATATATATTCATATTCACTATCTTGGGAGGAGGGCAAGGAAGGATCATGAAGGTCACAAGACCAGGTCACACTAGGAACACATGGCTCACTGAGATTGTCTACGTTATAAACAGCTAAGATAAGCTTAACTTTTTGGTTGCAAGGTTAGCTAAAAGTCTTTTGTTCAGAGTATGTCCATATTATAAAAGTCATTTCTACATAGACATATATTTTCTAAAAAATTTTAAACATACGCTAGGGCTAGGTATGGGGCTCGCTGGTAGAGTGATTGCCCTCTGATAGAATGATGAGCACTCAAAATAATAATAAGAAACTAATAATAATAATGACAAGTACAGTACATACATATTATGGCTTAAAAACTCCACAAGGACAG
>NW_008330482.1:683272-693880 GCF_000622305.1 Nannospalax galili
TTAAAATTCTGATATATTTTTCCTATCTTTTTCTCACACATATTTTCATGTAGCTATGATCAGAATATATTTGTAATTCAGAATTCCATTTTGTTGACTTAATATAACAAATATTTCCGTGTGTTACTAAGAAGTCTACAAAACTAAGTGACTTAAATTTCATATTCTCTAAGAACAAATTTCCAGAAATAGGGCATTTAAAAATCTCTTCATATGTATTACCACCAAATTATCTTTCAAAATAGTCTCACCAATGTATTTTCCTAACAAGTATAAAGCTGCTGTCTCATTAAATTCTCACTAGCTATATTACAGTCACATCTCATATTTGACAACTTTGTACTCCACTGTATAACATCACCACCATCATTCTGTTAGTCACAATTTATCTTGAGAATTAATCAGATTTTACTTTATTATTTGTGAGTGTGTGTGTGTGTGTGTGTGTTTGTTTACAAATGTAGGTGCCCATGGAGGTCAGAGGATGTGTTAGATCCCCTAGAACTGAAGCTACAGGCAGTTATGAGCCACCCAACATGGGTGCTGGAAACTAAATCCTGATTATCTGCCAGAGCAGCAACCACTGTTAACTACCGATCCATTTCTTGAGCCCCATATTTTGAGAATTTATACCAAAGACATTGGAATGACTTAATGTATTTATAGTCACCTTAAAAAAGTATCACTTTGTCAATTTTGAATAACAAGAAAAATGATTTTTAAAGTACTTACGTATTCAGGACTCTTGCTATTCCAAAGTCCCCGAGCTTTGCAACCATCCCATTCTTGCTAAGAAAAATATTCTAAACATAGAGAAAATGTTAAGTTGTTAGAGACAGTTCACAAAAAGAAACAGATTCATTCTGTCTTGGTCTTCTCTCTGAGCTGTTACCTGAGCTTTTATGTCCCTATGTAATATCTTCCTGTCATGAATATGTTTCAGTCCCAGAGAAATCTGTACAAACCAGCCCAGGATCTGTAGAAGGAAATACAGAACAAACTTCTTGAAGAGTCTACTAGTCACTGAGATATCTTCATGATAGCATTTGAAAAGAGACATAACATAGTGTGCATGTATTTATAGAAATGAAGCTGGTAAGTGCAATGCATTGTTTTCATTTTACAGCTGGCTTTCCAGAAAGGCACTTCAGATGTTGTTGTTCTCAAAGTGAACTCCATGTGCAGAAATAATAAAGCCAAGGAGAGAGGGAGGCCATTCATGGTTTCTTTTCTATTTCAAGATAGGGTCTCACTGTGTAGCCCTGCCTGGCCTGGAATTTGCTATGTAGACGAGGATGGCCTTGAACTCACTGCCTGCCTCCACCACCTCCCCACTCTACTCTGGAGTGCTGAGATTAAAAACATGTGCCCCCATGTGTTCTTTTTGCTTATTTAACACTGGGCTTCCCTGTACAAGCACAATGCTTGTCCCCTGTCCCTGTGGTCCCCAGTCACACTAGTTAGTGCCATTGAAAAGGATTGAAGGTGCTCAGGATAGAGAAAGAAAGGAAGAAACAGAATCTATGAGTTTATTAGAAATTGTATATAACCTATATTTATATATGTAATATAAAAGTAACAAATATTTGACTTTAAAGCTCAGCTTGGGGCTACAAGCTCAGTGGTAGAGCACTTGCCTGGCATACGAAGGACGGCTTTGTGTTCAAACTCAAGAACTGAAAACTGAAATAAAAGTTATTTTTTTTTCTTTTTGTGGGATTGGGGTTCTCAGGTTTATTTCTTAGTGATAAATATTTGTTTTATTTTATTTTATGTATTTACTTATTCATATATTTATTTTGGTTTTTGGAGACAGGATTTTTCTATGTAGCTGTAGCTGGCCTGATACTCACTAAGTAGCCCAGCTAGAAATTATGACAATCCTCCTGCCTCAGCCTCCTGGTACTGGGATTACAGGCATGTGCCTCCATGCACAGCTTTATGTTTTTCTTTATATAGCGGACAATGGGCCTCTTTATTAAAACATGTTCTATGCTGATTCATTCATAGAGATTCATCTAAAGCACTTTAAAATTTCATTCATTGATTGTCTGACAAAGTATATAGTAAGAGGAATAGAAAACAGATTATATCATAGGCATTAGGATTATCTTGGATTTTTCCCAACAAAAAAAAAAAGGTAATCTGGCTGGGCTTGGTGGCACACCAAGCACTTGGGAGGCAGAGGCAGGTGGATCTCTACTGGGGACCTCTGTTATGCAAAGTAGAAGCCCCTTCACGTCCAGACAGCTCATGCAGCTTGGGATTATGTGCTGGGGCTCCTTTCATAGCAGGGTGCCTTCCTGGCATCTTTCCTGACTCTCCTTTTGAAGTGCCCGCCACGAATGCTCTAAACACAAACATGGCCTCTGGCTTTAGGAATACCATGCTTTCCTGTGATTTTTCAGGCAGACAGCAGTCTGGCAGAAACCCACTTCCATATGTAAATACAATGTCTCACAAAGTACCTAACAGCCAAAGCTTTTACCACTACCCCCACGGTATAAATATCCTAGTCTTCTCTCAATCTTTGGAGCTAGAAGCAGACTTGGAGCTAGAAGCAGACTTGAAGCTAGAAGCAGACTTAGAGCTAGAGCAAGAACTGGGTCACTGAGACTTGGAATAAAGAGCTGTAGACTGAGTTCTGTGTCTCCTGCCTGTAATCTAGCCTCCCCAGGGGGCAGCACTCCCTCGTTACCGACTTGCAGACATTCTAGCTTTCGCTGTCCTCGTACTCTTCCTTCGTGGTTCAGTGGCCAGTGGACCTTGCATCCTGAGGAAAGTACACTGGTGGAAAAGGGACAGGATTCGGCTGGACAACGCTCCAGTAGCAGAGAAACTTTCAGCACCAGAGATGCGCGGACAGAGACACGGGACCCGAGCTGGCGGGAAAAGCCTGCGAAGCACCCGCCGCCATGGCCAGAGACACCTGTGGCCAGACCCGTGCCACGACTAGCCAGGTGTGGCGGGGACCCCGAGATACCCGCGCACACCACGCCTAGGGCCCAGAGCACTCCCTATAGATCTCTATGAGTTCAAGGCCAGCCTGGTCTACATAGCGAGTTCCAGGCCAGCTGAGACTACAGGGAAACCCTGTCTCAAAAAAGATAAAAAACGAAACGAAACAAAAAAAAAAAACACCACAAAGAAATGTGAACTCTGATTCCAAGCTGATATTTTATGGGAGATACTTAAGACACAGATCATTCAGGTCAAATTTACTATTTGACCCATTTCA
The DNA here is from genome assembly GCF_000622305.1 of Nannospalax galili. Classification (NCBI taxonomy): domain Eukaryota; kingdom Metazoa; phylum Chordata; class Mammalia; order Rodentia; family Spalacidae; genus Nannospalax; species Nannospalax galili. The sequence goes on from NW_008330482.1 coordinate 686,511, forward strand.
AAGAGATACAAAATAATAACCATAAAAATCATTTGTTAAGGGCTGGTGACATCGATGGCTCAGAGGGTAAAGGTGCTTGCTGCCCAATCCTAACAACTTGAGTTTGATCCCTGGGATCCAGTTAAAAAGTGGAAAAGGACGATGACTCGATGGTTAAAAGAACTGGCTGCTCTTGCAGAGGACCTAGGTTGGGTATTCAGCACTCACATAATGGTTAACAGTCAATAACTCTAGTTCCAGGAGATCAGATGCCATCTTCTGGCACTGCCTGCATGTGGTGCACTTACATACATGCAGGCAAAACTCTCATACACATAAAGTAAAAAAAAAAATTTTTTTTTGGTCTTTTTGAGACAGGGTCTTCCTGTAGCTCCAGCTGTCCTGGAACTCACTATGTAGACCAGGCTGGCCTTGAACTCACAGAGATCTGCCTTCTTTTTTAAAAAATTTATTTATACACCTACTTCCCAGGTAGTACCCTCCCATAGCCTCCCTCCCCCGACTACAGCCCTTATACTCTGATATCCCTGCTACTATCTGCTGTGTTGTTGGCACCTCCAGCCATTCCCCACTACTTGCCCTTCTGGTGAATCTAGTTAGCCTATCTGGAGGGCTTTGTTTTAGGAAGGTCAGTTGTTCCTCATCTAGTGGTAATCAGTTGTCAATATTCCTTTGGATACGATTGGGGTCTGCTGTTCATTTTCCCAGTTCTATGCTGGGTTACTATCTGGGAATCTCTTTGGCCACCCTGGCCAACAACTCAAAAGAAGGTATCGCTTGTCTGGCATTGTTGCTTGTTATGTAGCCTTTAGCTATACATATGGACTCTTAAGAAGTTATGTTGGCCCACTTAGTCTTTGGTTATACTTCCCTTTTGGGTGTTTAAGGCCATACAGTTGGTCCAGATAAACCGATTTATTTTTACTCTTGAGGTCCTTTGAGGTTCTGTTCCTCAGGGGTCACATGGGCTTGGGAGGAGCCATTGGCTCCTTTCTTTTACCAGTTCTGCCTACAAGAAGATAAGTCAAAGGTCCTGCTCGACCATGTTGGCTTTGCTTGGAAGCATGGAGGAAATTATACATCTGTGGTGACCCTCCTCTTTATAGACTGGACACTGGTTCAAGTCCATCTGGTGGGGTCTCCTCGGCCTCTTTGATCAAGAGGACAGGTGACCCACCACCATTATGGGACATTTTGAGAGATGCTCATAGTCCCCTGGAACTAGTTGACCTAGGAGGGCAAGGAGCAAAAAGTGTCCTTTATGTCCCTCTGACCAAATTATTATAGACCTCAAAGTATGTCTGTTAAACACCCAAGAGGGTTAGTTCCACCAGTCTGGTATTTTTAATTATTGTGTGTCATGTAGATAAATCTTAGGCAAAGATCAGTTGTTCTCAAATAAACCTTACCTAGAGACATGTATTTCTTGATCTACTATGTATAACTTGTTAGTAGGTTGTAGGAGTAATATGGTTCCCTCTGGTTTTCAAAACTAGCTACACATTATTTATCTCTCACATTGTCTCACCCCTCCATCATGGTTTTCCCACTTAAGGTGCTCCCATTTCCCCCCTTTCTCCCTTACTAATACCCTTCTCCTATGGTCCTACCTCTCTTGAGCTCCTTCTTTCCCTTATCCCCTAGGTTCCTTGTATACCCTTCCCTCCCCCCTCCCTTAAACTAACCCAGTTTTTATCCATATCTCCCTTATTAAGGCCTGTTTCCTATTGTTCTTCTCTTTCAGGTTCTTTCTTTTCCTTTACCTCCCTGTTTCCTTTCCATTATCCTGGTTCCTGTAGTTATGCAGTAGATGGTGATTAACACAGAGAACCACAACTGGCCAACATGCAGAGAATTAGAGACTGCAAAGTGATGATTATCCCTGAATAGGACACCTATATCAAACTTCTGCCTCCAAAGGCACAGGGATCATTGTGGAAGAGGTTTAAGAGCCAGAGGTGGTGAATGGCCACAAGGAAACAGTTTTCCAGACAGTTAGGAAGTTACTCATATGAACATAGCAATGGTGACAGCATGTACAAGTACCATGTAAACTCAAGTCAGACAAAATCCTAGAATAGACGTGGGGGAGTGGGTAAGAAACTCCAATCCAACCTGAGAAACTATTGGAAACTGACAGCTGCTGGGAGGGGGAGAGTCAGTGTCTTTTAAGGGTATGATTCTTAGTAGGTGAACCAAGGTCCTGTGGATGGACCCACATCAAAGGACATTTGGGGACATAAATTTAACTCTATAGGCCTTTATATGTATGTATGTATATATGTATGTATGTGTGTATATATATATATACCAATAAAAATGTATTATATGAAATTTACAAAAATTCAATAAAAAGGAAATTAAAATAATAAATAAAAGTTTAACGCCTTTAATCCCAGCACTCAGGAGGCAGAGGCAGGTGGATCTCGGTGAGTTCAAGGCCAGCCTGGTCTACATAGTGAGTTCCAGGACAGCTGGGGCTATAGGGAGACCCTGTCTCAAAAAGACCAAAAAAAAAGTTTAAAAAAGAAATAAAATCTTTAAATATATTTTGTTTATTTGGGGAGGGTGATGCCACAGCGAGTGATTGAAGATCAGATGACAACTTGCAGGGGTTGGTTCTCTCATTCTACTGTGAGGATTCTAGTCATTGAACTTAGTTCATCAGGCTTGGCAGCAAGTGCCTTTACCCACTAAGCCATCTTACCAGGCCCAAATGATATTTTTAGACATGAAGTTCTATCTCAGAGGCATGAGACATAAGATTATAAAAAGAAACCTTTTCTCAAGAAAACGTCATTTTCACAAAGTGATTCTATTTCAGTTCAATTATCAAGAATATTAATCTATAATTTTATGACTCAAATTACCCTACCAGAAACATGCTTCATGTAGCCTAGTATGTAGAGTTATAGACTTAATACTCTCACGCACATAAAAAACAAGTTAGAAGTGTTTTTACCTGATCTTCACTAAATAATATTCCCCGCTGCCTCTGGATCCTCTTCATGAGATCCCCTCCATCACAGTACTCCATTACAATAAGGAGCCTGCTGCTCTCTGCAAGAGAAGGCATTGTTTGGTGCTGGAACCTTCTGATATCCATCAATCACTTGATTTCAAATTCTAGAATGTGAAGAATATTATGGAACAATGCAGTATATAACAGTGGCTGTGACATCAAGATGGACTGGGTTCTAGTCTCACTATACCACCTACATTTATTTTTTGTTTGTTTTGCTTTGTTGAGTTTTTTTTTTTTTTTTTTGGTCTTTTTGAGACAGGGTCTCCCTGTAGCCCCAGCTGTCCTGGAACTCATTATGTAGACCAGGCTGGCCTCGAACTCACAGAGATCTGCCTGCCTCTGCCTCCCAAGTGCTGGGATTAAAGGCATGTGCCACCATGCCCGGCAAAATTTAATTATTTTATTTTATTTTATTTTGGTCTTTTCTGAGACTGGGTCTCCCTGTAGCCCCAGCTGTCAAACTCACAAAGATCCACCTTCCTCTGCTTCCCAAGTGCTGGCACCCGGCTGCTTTGTTGAGTTTTGATAAAGAGCATTTCTGTGCAGCCCAATATCAATTGTTAACATGACAGGATTTGGAATCATATCTATGAGGGAGTTTCTAGGTTACATTAAGGTTGGAAGACCCATACTCAACATGGGTGGGACCATCCCCAGGGGATGATAAACATGAAAAAACCAGCTGAGCACCAGCATTCATCTCTCTCTGCTTCCTGACTGCAGATGAAGTGTGACCAGTCACCTCACAACCTTGTTGAACACCTTCCCTGCCATAATGAACTGTACCCTCAAATTATGAGGGGAAAAAAACCTTCGTCTTTTAAGTTGCTTTGTAAATATTTTGCAACCATGAGAAAAGTAACGAATGTATCCAGGCTAGCTTCAGACTCCTGATCCTCTGCCTAGCTCCCTGAGATGCTGGAATTTTATAGGCTTCACCACCTCTACAGGCCACTTACATCTCTTGGCTCCATGACTATGAGTGAGTTACTTTAGTTTCTCTGTACCTCCTCATCTCTCCTGTAAATGGAAATAATATAGAAACTTCCTCTTAGAGCTGTTGGAGAAATTAATGAGTTCCCCTCCACCAAATACTTAGAACATGGCCTATATATAACCAACAAATGTTAACTATGTGTATTCATATATTCCTACAAGAGACTAGAAATTTGTTGTTCAAATAGGAGTTTTAAAACTTCCCCAACAGCTAGAAAAAATACGCAGCTCCTTTCTGAATCTGGGTACAAACATATACAATATGTTGTTTAACCATGCTGTTGTTACTGCAATAGAACTACATCTGCCCAGCCTGTAAGTCACCAGACTCTCCATTTCTGTAGTGTTCGCCAGTGGCCTGACAGCATCGTCTCTGTCTCTGGTTGCCCCTTCTTTCACACAACACTTCAATTTTCCCACCACCTCTCTTTAAGGGGACAATCCATTTGCTCATCAACTTTTTTTTTTTTTTTTGGCTTTTTGAAGCAGGGTCTCCCTGTAGCCCCACCTGTCCTGGAACTCACTATGTAGCCCAGGCTGGCCTTGAACTTACAGAGATTCGCCTGCCTCTGCCTCTCAAGTGCTGGGACTACACACGTGTGCCACCATGCCCGGCTAACCAACCAACTTTTATAGAGAACATGTGATGAGAAAGGAATGCTGCTTTAGGAATAGCAGTGGGTAAGATGTTCTTCCTGCCATTAAGAAGGCAAGTACGTAGAAAGAGTTGTTCCGCAGCTGAAGTCTATATGCTCTAGAGTCCCAGAATGGAGAAAGCGAGTGAGAATCAGAACCAGGTCTAAGAAGGGAGAGGCACATCCTGATACCCCCTAAAATCTAGTGATCTGATAGGATCTAGGAATGTATTGCTTTTAGGAGAACTAAAACTTATGGCTGTTGGTTTTATTTTTTTAATCTTGCTTTTTGAGACAGGGTCTCACTATGTACTCCAGCCATAAATTTGCAATGCAGTACAGACTGACCTCAAACTCCAAATCCTTCTTCCTTTACTTCCTGAATGCTGAGATTTCAGGCATGTCTTACTACCCCTAGTTTATATCCACTGTTTAACAATGTACAATGTTTGGAAATGCAGAAAGGAGGATATCCCCAAAGGGAAGGCAGGGTAGTGGTTTGTGGACCTGTAGAGACAGTGCTTTTCCTGCGAGTATATGCTAAATAACAGCATAATCTTGCTGATGTCATTAAAATTACTAATCAGCTGGTTTAGAGTAAATAAAAGATTATCCAGGTGGGCCTGATCTGATCACATGAGTCTTTTAAATAAGAATCTAGAGGTCAGAGACAGAAGTGAGAGGTTCCCAGCTCTATTAGGATAGCTGGGCACAAAGGTTCACTTCTCCAAGTAGAGAGTGGCCCCAAGTTAACAGTCAGCAAGAAAGTAGAGACTTAGGTCCTACAATTACCAGTAAATGAACTCTGCTGTCAACCTAAGCTTTGGAAGAGACCCACAAGCCACAGCTGAAAGAGAGGCCCCTGCATGAGCCTTGATTTCAGTTATGTGAAACCCTCTGAAGTCAAGTCCAGATTTCTGACCTACAGAAATAAAGAGATAATACTAGGAGAAGAGAGGGATGAAGGGTGCAAGGGAGGGAGAGGAAAAGGGAGAGGGGGAGAGGAAGGAGGAGGGAGAAGGGGAGGGAGAGGGAGGGAGAGATTAATCCATTAAGTGTGTGGTTACTTGTTTTGCAGCAACAGAAACAAACAAATAAAACAAAACAAAAAAAACAATGCAGGGATTTTTGTTTGTTTTGTTCACCAAAACAGACCTGTATGTTCTAGAATATGCTTAAAATCTAAGAGAAGTTAATAAATATTTACTAACAGAATTTAAATGGAATTAACTTTGCCTTAGGAAAATATCACTACATTCTCCTTATTTTTCTTACACTGCTTCAAATTCATGAAACCTCATCTTTTCATCGGCAAATACTAGGCCCTGGTTCTTGCAGTGAGAGATAAGCTGTTAGGGCCAACAAAGCCTGATTTGCAGACTCTCAGAGCCAGGTGCCACAAGGCTCTTGGATAAGCCTGTGTTTTAAGTATCAACCAGCTGCCAAGCCAATGTACAGGTACCTCAATAGCTCTAGTTTTCCCAAACATGGGGGTGACCTACCTGAGACTACCAACAACAAAAAGCAGTCATAAGCTCAAACCTTTAACATAAACAGAGGCAAGAGAGGTCATTTATACTGTAAAAATGGTCTTAGTTTTAGGAACATATCTGTTGTAAAGTATCTTCAGGAGTCCATCCTGCATGGAATAAAGGCATACTCTATTCTACTAAAATGATTCCATACATTCACTCATTCAGCAACTGTGTATTCAGCTACAATCTGCCATATGTAAAATATCAAAGAGCAAGCGAAAGACATAAACTCCCCCCAAATCATTAAATTTACTGTCTGCATTGTATGTGTGTGTGTGCATGTGTGTGTGGTGTAGTGTTAAGGATCACACCCAGGGTCTCACACATGCTATGCAAGTGTTCTACCACTGAGCAACATCCTTGACCCCCTAACTTTCCTGTCTAAAGGAAAAATATTAGGCAAACTTGTAATATCCTATACATATAGATACATACACATTAGCAGAAACGTGCTGCTGGGAATCCATGAAGAGTCTGTGGTTTAGAAAAGTCTGAGGATTCAGCTAGACAGAAAATCACAATAATAACTCAAAAAGATGGGGAAGAGACAGGAATAACAAATAGAAACATATTTATTCTGTGGCTGCTTTTAGAAGTTATTCAGAGCTCAGAGTGTAGCTCAGAGGCAAAGTACACATAGGTTTGTTCAATCCGAGTGCCCTGACCGTGTGCATTGCTCTGCCCCCAGAAAGATCTCTCAAGAATCTTGAGAGATCTTTTAAATATCCAATCATTGGCTGGCCGTGGTGGCATATGCCTTTGATCCCTGTACTTTAGAGGCAGAGTCAGGTGGATCTCCAGGCCAGCCTGGTCAAAATAGCTAGTTCCAGGCTAGATGGGATTACAGAAAGACACTGCCTCAAAAAAACAAACAAACAAAAAAACAAAAAAACCAACCAAACAAAAAAAAAACAAAAACAAAATCCAATCACTGAAGAAGGGCCATGCAAACAGAACTTCTTTTAATTTTATTTGTTTATTTATTTTGGGTTTTGCAGTAGAGTCCCACTATGTACTACTAGTTGGCCAGGAACACACTATGCAGAGCAGGCTGGCCTTGAACTTGTAGCAATCTTTCTGCCTCTCCCGTTCCTTTCAGCTCTCTCTCTCTCTCTCTCTCTCTCTCTCTCTCTCCCCTTCACTCCTCTCCACCCGTTCTTTTTTTCTCTCCTTTCCAAT
>NW_008330482.1:694048-694506 GCF_000622305.1 Nannospalax galili
ATTCGGCATTAAGGTACACTTCCACCCTCTATCTCTCTCCCCTCTCCCGTTCCTTTCAGTTCTCTCTCCCTCTCTCTCTCTCTCCCCTTTCCCCTTCACTACTCTCTGTCAGTTTTCTTTTCATCTCCTTTCCAATCGAATTCGGTCACTCCCGGACCTCACTCAAGGCCACTGGACAGCACTGGTTTCTGCGACCATTGAACTGCCTGGCACAGTTACTATGTCTGTAACTGTGTGCCCACCTAGGAGTCAGACCTACCTCCCCATCGCACTCAAATCCTTTTCCCTACCTCAGTTCCCTTCCCTTCCTCGCTCCTGCCATCTTTTGCCTTCCCCTAACATCTCATATTCTCTCTTTCTTTCTCTCTCTCCCTCTCTCTCTCTCCTCTCCCTCCATTCACTGGCTACTCTGAGCTTCATCTAGGCCTCTCCATTCTTCTCCACTCCCGGCCCATCTC
>NW_008330482.1:694695-695533 GCF_000622305.1 Nannospalax galili
AAAAGAGGATGATTTTCTTTTGTTGCCTGATTCTTCTCATTCTCATTTTTACGTGACCTAAGCCAAACCTTTCTCTTCCTGCTTTCTCTCTCTCCCACTCTCCCTCCTTCTCTCTCTCTCTCTCTCTCTCTCTCTCTCTCTCTTCCCTGTAAGCTTCCTCTTTGTTCCCCCACCCACCAGCTGAGGTCTTTAACTCTTCTTTCGCTTTCCACCTAATCCGTTGCTATGGGAAACAAACACTCAAAACCTCAGGGTCTCACGCTTTTGGCCTGCCTTCTTAAATCCTTAAAGAAGCTAGGATTATCTCACACGATCAGATCAAAACACCTAAAATTCTTGTGCACCACTTTCTGGCCTCAGTACAAACTAGATAACTCTGTTTGACCAAACACTGGAACCTTAAACCTCAATATTTTAAAAGATTTGGAAAAGTTCTACCAGCGTAACGGCAAGCAGTCTGAACTACCCTACATCCACGCCTTTATTGACCTCCGTGCTAAGCCCTCCTTCTGTGTCAAATGTTCTTCCCACCAGGTCCTCCTGGCTAAGGCAGTCTCACCAGGTCCTGAAACTCCCAGGGGCCTCTGCCCCATCCCTCCTCCCTACTCCTCTGACTCTGCTTTTGATCCTTCCATAGCTGATAACCTGCCCCCTATCAGAACCCAGCCCCAAGACCCCCCTGCTCCCGAGCCTGAGGCACAACCAAGTCCTCCCCCTGCCCTCCTATCACTATACCCTCCCTTGCCTTCCAGTCCAGGGGCCAGCCCAACTCCCCTCCCTTCTCTGCCTCAAACTCCCTCTCCACTATCTTCCCCCTCCCTTCCTCAGCATTCTGAGT
>NW_008330482.1:698155-704029 GCF_000622305.1 Nannospalax galili
CAAAACAGCACCATCATCTGGGGACAAAATGTCCAAATACTTGGAGCCTATGGGGAACATTTTCATTCAAACCATTACACTCTGCCTCCCAGAAAAGTCATTTTTAAAACCACTTTTCCTCATCCTTATCTGTAATGACACATCTTGTTTTGGTTTCCTCTAGAGCTGTGTTTCTGTTTATCATCTGGGTACCGGCCTCTGTGTTTCCCACCTTGGCCCATGTAAATCCCACTCCCCTGGGTTTTTGGAGTTTTTTGACACTGATTTGAAATGGATGTGTTCTCTTAGCAAATAAGATTGTTAGAATGAAATTCCAGCTATATAGTATTCTAATATAGCTCTAAGATCTTCGTTGCTGTTTGTAATGATTGATAGATAACTCGTTGGAAATGTGCATACATTTATTTTCAGATGAAATTATGGCTTGCATCATTTATTAAATATCTTGATTAATTTAAAAAAAAACGAAATGCTTACTAGCTAGGAAATAAAGACAATGTCTTCTATTATAATTTAAGTAAACAAGAAAATGAGTTAATCTTTACACAATTCTTGGGAACATACTGTTTCTAAAAGTCAACATATCTATATGATTCATTGGAATACTTTAATAATGTTAGAAAAGTCTAACCTTGAAATGAACTGAAGAAGGTTACAATGTTGGGATGCTTCATCTTTGCCAGAAGAACCACTTCTTTCTTTGCAGCTTCTTTATCCTGGATGGACATCTAAGTTAGGTTAAGAAACAACAGGTTTGCAAAGGTCACTTGCTAACAGAAGCATGGTTCCCTCTCACTCCCATCTGTTAAGGTCACTTCTAAAACTGATCTCCCAAAGGCAGGGCCACTCTGGAAGGAGAGTGTGCCTCATATCTAATCACTGGGTTGTCAGTGACAATTATAGTCAAGAAAATTGGTAATTCTTGGGAGATTTTTACTGTACTAGAATTCAGAAACTGATCCCACTTGGTGCATGCCTGTATTCCTAGCTACTGGGAGGCTGAGGCAGGAGGGCATGTGAGACCAGGGATTTGAGATAAGCCTGGGCAACAAAAGTGAGACCTGTTTCACAGAATAAATGCAGGTGGTGGAGAGACAACTCAGCAGTTAAAAGCACTTACTGCTCTTGTAGAGGACCTGGGTTCCATTCCCAGCACCCACATTGTGGCTAACAACCATTGATAACTCCTGTTTTAGTGGATTTGATGCCCTCTTCTGGCCTCACTGGCAGCAGGCAAACACATATATGCAGGCGAAATACACACATGAAAAACTTTCTAATAAATAATAAATATATGCAAATGATAAATAAATAGATCTGTGCTCATTATCTAGGTATCTGTTAGCTATTTTATCTTTCAGCATCAGAGTAATTCTTTCTAAAAACATAACATTCCAGCAGTAATCACTGCTGAGAAGAAACAAATGAAACCTAAAAAGAAAATAGTCACACGCTACAAAATCAGACAGGCAAAATTCTCTATTTTGTATTTTTCATAAAAAATAAAAACATGCTGCACATGCCTGTAATTCTAGCACTCAGGAATGTGAGGCAAGAGGATCTTAAATATGAGGATACCCTGGTTTACAAAGGGAGATCCTATCTCAAAATAAAAATATAAAAGCAAAAAGAAAACAGTCTCTTGGGGACTGTGGGATGGCTCAGTGGGTGCTGCCAAACCTGACAACCTGAGTTCAATCCCCAGAAGCCTCATGATAAGAGGAAGGAGAGAACCAACTCCCACCAATTACCCTCTGACCTCCATATGTGTGCTATGTCATACACACCTGTACACACACACACACACATACACATACACACATACACAATAAATAGGCAAATAAATTAATAAATGTTAAAAGAAAAAAGGTCTCTTGTGATTTCACTTTAGATTTATATTTTATCATTCTATCATCTAGGAATAATACTTTGTAAGTATTTTGGTGCCTGTGCACATATCTCATTTTTGCCTTTTCTTTTTCCTTTTTTTTGGGGGGGGGCAGAGCAGAGAGGGGAGAAGTGCCTCTCTATGTAGCTCAGGCTGGTCTGAAACTTGTGATCCTCTTGCCTTAGCCTCTTGAGTGCTAGATTGTATCCCCTTTCTTCCTCCCTTCCATTCTCTCCTCCCCCCCCTTTCCTTTCTTTGTGCAGGCTGCACATGTTAAGCACATACTCTACCACTGAAACACCCTAGCCAAGTTTTTTACAAGTTTTTTTTAATTGATGTTCTTAATCTCAGCCTCACCTCACCCTCACTGATCTTTAAGTAAACTGTTTAATCTTTAAACTTCTAAATTGAATAATCAGAACATGAGTTTCAGAATTTAAAAATGTTCTTACCACCCCTAGCAGCTCAATAAATTTAACTACTTTTAAAAGTGTAGCAACTGGGGAGAGAGAGAGAGAGAGAGAGAGAGAGAGAGAGAGAGAGAGAGAGAGAGAGAGCTCTCAATAGAAAAAAACACATACACAAGCGTAGGTAGCTCTCTAAAAAAAAAAAAAAAAAAAATAAACAAAAAACAAAAAAAAAAATAACTGTAGAAAAATGCAAATGAACATGAGTAGGTAGCTCTCTAAAATAAAAGAAAATAATAATAGACAATAAACAAGAAAAAAACTACCTTACTCAGTAACTGGTCATAAAACTAAGACAAAATTCAAATTTTACTTAATTACTTAAATGTTTCATCTCTGAAACTGGCAAAGATTAAAAGAATGTTAATAACTATTGTGATCAGAAAGAGGCAAAATTGGTATTTATATATTTCTGGTAAAAGCATACAATTGGCAAAATCTTTCTGTGAAGGCTACCTTATATAATATAAAGCTTTAAAATACTGCTTTTTTTTTAACTAATTTTAGAAATTTACTCAAAGAACAAATAAAAAATGTGCCTTAGAGTTATACAAACCCTTCATTATAGTATTTTATTCCTGTCTTTAGATTAATAATACACACTTGAGAATGTTTTGTGGAATTGAACATCCCCAACCCTAAAGGCATATATGTACTAAAAACAGTCTAGGGGTTGAGGAGATGGCTCAGTGGGTAAGAGTGCTTGCTATGCAAGCTTGAGGACCTGAGTTCAAATCCCTAATACTTACATTAGAGTCAGGAACACAGCCAGGTGTGATGGCACACGACTTTAATCCCAGGACTTGGGAGGCAGAGGCAGGCTAATCTCTGTGAGTTTGAGGCCAGCCTGTTCTACAAAGAGAGTTCCAGGCCAGCTGTAGCTACAGGGAGACACCGTTTCAAAAAGACACCCCCCCCCAAAAGAGTCAGGAACACATGCCTGTAACGCCAGCATTTGGGGCTTGCGCAGGGGGTGGGGGGTCCTGTGGAGGCAGGAAGATCCTGGAAGCTGGTGGACACTCAGCCTAACTGAAATGGTGAGCTTCCTGTTTAGTGAGAGACTCAGGTTCAAGGCAATAAAGTGGCAATTGATAGAGGAAGACATGTAAGGAGACTGGCCTCTACATGAATACAACACCCACATGCTCAGGTGCATGCCTCATATGTACACATACACATGCACACACACACACACACACACACATGCACACATGCAAAAATATCTCTGGATAGAAAGGTCTTTTGTGGGTTTTGTCTTTATTATTGTGTTGTGTATATGATGGGGGGCATGGGGAGATCAAAGGACAGCTTATGGCTCTCTCCTTCCTTCCACCATGTGGGCCCAGGAGATCAAACTCTGGTAGTCTGGCTACCTACTGAGCCATCAAGCCAACTTTTTTTTAAAGTTTGCAGGTTGCTCACCTCCCTCTGCTTCCCTGGGCTGCACAACCCACCAGCTTCTTTCCTGGACACCAGGGCTTCCAGATCCTTTGCATCCAGACCAACCCAGTTCCTCCCTGCAGTCTCCAGGAGCCCTTGGGGCCTCTTCCCGCCCCCATCTCCCTTTGCGTCTCTGGGTGGCATGGCCACCAGCTACCCTAGACCAGCATCTTTCCTGGGCCCTGCTCCTAGGCCAGTCCAAACCCAAAATTCCTAAGGACAACATCTTTCTTGGAGGGATCCAGACCTGATGAGAAAGCCTGAGAGCATCTGATGCACATCTGACTTGGGCCTCTATGGGAACTCCTGAAGACAAAAGCAATCTGGCCACTCCAGTATAAACTCAAAAGAGAGAATGGGAATCTTAGATGAGCCAGCTTTTCATGCCGAAAAAGGAAACCACAAAGGCCCATAAAGTTTACAAAAAGAAGCAGACCTAAATTTGAAGGCTTGAGTCTCACACAAAAAAACAGAAAATACAAAAGAAATTTACATGTCAAAATCACACAGAAAATATAATAACATGAAAAAACAAAATAACATAGCCCACCAAATACCAATAGTCCTCTAGAGGAGTACAATGAGAACCCCCTAGAAGAACAATGATGAATATGATAAAAGAATTCACTGAATTTAAAGAACACACAAACAAGGTAATCATAGAGCTGATGGAAGATAGGGATAAACTTCTGAATGAATTCAGAAAAGAGCTAGAAATATTGAAGAATACTCAGGCTGAAATAAAGAACGAAGTGAAACACTCCATAAGCCAATTAGAAACGACAGGAGAAAGCCTCACCAATAGGATGAACGAAATGGAAAACAGAGTATCAAGACTGGAAGACAAAGTGGACCAACTAGACCACACAAGAAAAGATTGTGAAAAATTTAAGAAATCACAAGAATGGAGTATGCAGGAATTGTGTGACACCATAAAAAGACCAAACTTACGAATCATAGGCATACAGGAAGAAGAATCCCAAGATAATGGCATGGACCAGATCCTCAACAGAATCATTGAAGAAAATTTCCCAAAATTAAAGAAAGACAAATACAAATACGAGAAGTCTATTTTACAAATAGAAATACAAATACAAGAAGCATATAGAACACCAAACAGACAGGACCAGAAAAGAAACTCTCCATGGCACATCATAGTAAAAACACTGAACGTACAGAACAAAGAGACAATGTTGAAAACTAAAAAAGAAAAACAAGTCACATATAAAGGAAAACCCATTAGGATTACAGCTGACTTTTCAGTGAAAACTATGAGAGCCAGAAGAGCCTGGACCAAAGTATTCCCAGTTTTAAATGACCACAGATGCCAATCCAGATTACTATAACCAGCCAAAATGTCTATTATAGTCAAAGGGGAAAGAAAAATCTTCCACAACATAAACAGGCTGAAGGAATTCATGTCTATAAAATTAGTCCTTCAGAGAATTCTGGAAGCAATACAAAGAGCTGAAGAAAGGAATGACTATACCTAAGGGGTTGTAGAAAGAAATTCAACTAAGATATAACTGTGGAAAAGTACAGCTATATCAGGAATGTGAACAGACACATAGTGAGTTCCAGGACAGCTGTGGCTACAGGGAGACCCTGTATCAAAAAGACCAAAAAAAAAAAGAGAGAATGTGAACAGAAATAAAAATGAAAGGATTCAATACACATCTTTCATTAATAACTTTAAATATTATGGACTGAATTACCAAATCAAAAGACACAGACTAGGTGAATGGATTAAGAAACAAAACCCTGGGGCTGGAGAGATGGCTCAGCAGCTAAGAGCACTGAGTGCTCTTGCAGAGGACCCGGGTTCGATTCACAGCACCTACAAGGCAGCTATGAACCGTCCTTAACTCCAGTTCCAGGGGAATCCGAAGCCCTCTTCTGACCTCCGTGGCATTGCATGACACAGGTGCACTCACATACATTCAGGCAATACACTCATATACATTAAATAAAAATAATAAATAAAACATTTTTAAAAAAGAAACAAAACCCATCTTTTTGTTGTCTGCAAAACTCATCTCATTTTCAAGGACAGGCACTATCTTAAGGTGAAAGGATGGA
>NW_008330482.1:708275-711070 GCF_000622305.1 Nannospalax galili
TACTGAAGCTTTGGCTCCTAATGATTGGAAGCAAATAGCCAGAGCTTGTCTGTCAGGAGGAGATTTTCTTTTATGGAAATCAGAATTCAGGGAATTCTGTCAGGTTACTGCTGACTTAAATAGAGCTCAAAATATTCCCATTACTTTTGACATGCTTGCTGGTGAAGGTCAATATAGGGAGACAGATCAACAAATAAACTTCCCCATTGATGTTTATGCCCAGACTTGTGCTGCAGCAAAAAAGGCCTGGAATAAGCTTCCAACATCTGGACAGCAAACTGAGGACTTGGCTAAGATCAGGCAGGGTCCTGATGAATTATATCAGGATTTCGTGTCTAGGCTGTTAACGGCTGCAGGCAGACTTCTAGGTGACTCTGATGCTAGCTTACAGTTTGTGAAGCACTTAGCTTATGAAAATGCTAATTCTGCATGTCAAGCTGCACTTAGACCATATAGAAAGAAAGGAAATTTTCTGATTATATCAGACTTTGTTCTGATATTGGGCCTTCCTATATACAAGGAGTAGCCATAGCTGCTGCAATGCAAAACAGACCCATGAAAGACATGGTCTCACAACCTCAAAGTAAGAAAGGATGTTATGGTTGTGGACAACTAGGACATGTGATTAGATGCTGCCCTCGTGGCAACCCTGTCTTCAGTCAGAAGAGGGGTCCTGGAGTCCACCCTAGATGTAAAAAAGGCAGACACTGGGCAAATGAGTGTAGATCAAAAAGAGATCTCCACGGAAATCTTCTCTCAACAAATGAGAGGAGAAGCCAGTCTCAGGCTGTGCCTGAGAGGCTCCATAACACAGCCTTTCAACAGAATTCTCAGGTTCCGGTCTGGTGGGCATCAACAATGGTTACCATTCCTAACCATAAGAATACACACAGGAGCTTTGGCAGCAATGTGTCTTGGTCCACAGCCTCCTGAAGGAAAAGAATGTGGCGGGTTTTCATGTAAATATTGTAAGTGTTTGTGTGATGTATACTATGATTTCTGAAAACTTAGGCTGCTTGAATATGTGATATAGGCTGAAAATGTGAGAAGCTGACTCAGAGCAGAAACTGGTCCTTTCTGTTCAGACTCATGCTAGTTCTCACAGACTTCTGTTCTCAAGAATTTTCCTGGTTCAGACTGACCCTCTGA
Organism: Nannospalax galili; assembly: GCF_000622305.1. Classification (NCBI taxonomy): domain Eukaryota; kingdom Metazoa; phylum Chordata; class Mammalia; order Rodentia; family Spalacidae; genus Nannospalax; species Nannospalax galili. Next base: position 709,425 of record NW_008330482.1, read on the forward strand.
CACTGTGAAAGGAACTGAGAGTAGCTTGCATGTTTTAGTGCCTTGGCATGCAAGGATTTTTCTTTGGCTGAATAAAGGCTTCCACCTCAGGGGTCAGTCTCCATGGGGCCCTAGAAAGGGTGACCCAACCCAGATTAATCGTACGAGACAACCTGTGGATACGGGTGAAGAATACAATTCCACTGCGATTAATTGGGAGAGAGGAACAGTATGAGGGCTGTTCAGGGCGCTGACCGGGGCTGTCCACAGCGATGCTTTGGGACGTAAAACTGGCGGGCTCACGCGATGTCGACACTGTGCCTTTGCAGATCTGCATTGGGCACCATTCCCAACATGTTTTATTGCAATTTGCTTTGATGGTACCATTTACAATTTCCCTCAGGTTGAGCCTGGCACGGCTCGGGATAAATGTAGAATGATGTATGAGGAAAATGGCGTTTTTTGGAACCTGTTTTTCTGTGTTCTTTTCTGATAGCACAGGTCGGATAGCTCAGGTATGAGAGGTGGCATCCTGAGCACTCTGAGCAAGTAATTCATAGCCGAGATTGCTTGTGAGGAGAACTTTACGTAGGTGGCTTGTGGCAGAGGCCGCTTGCGCTATGTCTTGGCGCTTTCTACATGTAGCTCATGTAAGGGGCTGAGCCTTTCTTGGTGCTGGTGCTTGGCTCTGTGTCTTGGAGCTTTACATGTGATTTGTGGCAGGGGCTGAGCCTTTCTTGGCACTGGTGCCCGGCCTCCTTTGGCTGGTATGCAGCTGCTTGAAGTTGTGGCCCAGTATGATGCAGTCGTGTGCCGCCGGAGAGGTTTGGACTCAAACACCAGCTGCTGGGGAGGTTCTAGTTTCGTCAGGAGTTAGATGTAGTCATGAACAGGTGATTTGTGGCAGAAATCACTCGTGATGAGCACTTGACTCTATCTATCTTACTCTAGTTCAAGTTCCATAATTTTACAAAAGACGTCTAGAACAATATTGTGAGCACTGTAAAAATTATACATTCGGTTTACTGATATCAGTCATAAAGTAAAATTTTATATATGAATTTGGTTGTTCTACTTCACAACGTTCAGTTTGTTTGTCTCTCCATAGATGCTTTGTTTGACAGTTATGTGTTTATGTGTTACCCTGGTTACTTGGTGTACATGGTTATGTTTGATGTTGATGTAGCCTTGACAACCTGGTGTGTTACTGTTGCCCTTGGTTGTCCTGGTTGCCCACGTTACCCTTGGACCTTCCTTGGATGGTGCGTGGCTGCTTGAAGCTGTGGCCCAGCGTGATGTGGCCGTGTGCCACCAGGGGGGGGGTTTCGGGGTGGGCTGCCGGGTTGCCAGGTTGGTGGCTGTTAGTTAGCATACGGGTTCTTGTCATGGCTTTGTAGAAAGATCCTACTGCACAGTGGAATCAACTCAGATGGCCCATTATTCTAAATACACTTGCCTGTCTCCCCTGCTAAGGTTTTGATTCCATGCTTTGAAGGTTTTTACTTCACGGTGTTGGACTCAGTGCTTTGGCTAAGGAGTGTAGACAGGAATTTGCGAACAACATGGTTTTCTTTTCATACAGCACACAGCAAAGTCAAAAAGTCAGACTTCGGAATTCGTGTCACGCCATCTCCAATGGAGCCCACGTGAGATCCTCCATGGGTTGA
>NW_008330483.1:0-768 GCF_000622305.1 Nannospalax galili
TAGCTATACAGATGATAGATTAGATAGACAGATATACAGATGATAGATGAGGTAGAAGATGATAGATAGATAAATGATAGATTAAATAGATGATAGGTAGATAGATAGACAGATAGATGATAGATAGATATACAGATGATAGATTAGATAGCTATAGATAGATAGATAGATGATAGATAGATGATAGATAGATAGGTGATAGACAACAGATGATAGATAGATAGATGATAGATAGATAGATAGGTGATAGATAGATAGAGATACATAAAGGATAGATTATAGATAGATAATGAATAGACAAACACATGGTAGGTAGATACCCAGAATACAGAGTTTTTCCTTACATATGTACATTTCAAAAAATGCTTATTGGGCTAAGTGGATGGCTCAGTGGGTAATATGTTTGCTGTGAAAGCATGAGAACCTCAGTCTGATCTCTAGTACTCAACTTAAATGTCAGGTGGTACATAACCCCAGCATCATGGAGGAGACAGGAGGAATCACATACTTACATAACAGGCAAGCATGACACACCAGTGGAAATGAGATTTCATGAAGGCCTGGGTCAATGTGGGAAAACCTCAGGATTTGAGCACTAAGTAGAAAATAGACTGATAATAGATGATAGATAGATTACTAGATAGAGACACATAAATATAAACACATTTCACATGCCCCAAATCAGGACAAATAAATTGAATAGTTTGACCTGCATCATGTATTTCACCTTCCAGCATATATATAGGTTTTCTCTCCTCTAAATGCTTC
>NW_008330484.1:0-1830 GCF_000622305.1 Nannospalax galili
AAACAGACACACACATACACACACACACACATACACACACACACATACACAGGCACACACACACATAAACAGACACACACATACACACACAAACATACACACATACACAGACACACACACACACATACACACACACAAACACACACACATACACAGACACACACATACACAGACACAGACACACACAGACACAAACACACACATATACACAGACACACATACACATACACAGACACACACATACACACACATACACAGACACACACATACACAGACACACAAACACACACACATACACAGACACACACACACACACATACATAGACACAGACACACACACACATACACAGACACAGACACACATATACACAGACACACACACACATACACAGGTGCACACACACACACACACACACACACACACACACTCTTCAGGGCATATACCCAGGCTGCAGAGGAAAATGCAGTTCTGCACGTTTCAGTTTCATACCTTATTCAAGTTTCAGTTTCTCTTATAATTCCTTCCTGTTCGTGGCAGGATCATATTTGGGTGGTCAATGGTTACCACACTCTTGGTTCTTTTTCTATTAACATAAATTTAATTTATGTTGATGTTTCAACTTACATGTTAAATCTTTCTGTCGTATTGATTTTTCCTTCATCCATTTTCTGCTACTTAGTTTTTGCCTTTTTATGTATTTTTTAACTTTCTATTATAGGCATCACATCAAAGATGGCTTGTGTGTCTTCCTCCCTCAGCACTCATTTTTACATTCAAATGTCATTCAGCATTGTTAAGGGACGCTGCACTGAACACCTTCTTTGGCCATAAAGGCTACAAATACCTGTGTATCTAACAATGAAGGCTTTAGTGATGTCAAGAGAAAGAACACAGAGAGAAACCTCTGCTCTGTGTTTCCTCATTCTCATCACCACAAGAGAAGGGATTTGGAGATGAGACAATGAGTACTAAGCAAATCAGGGTATAGCAGAGACATAAGTGTGAGATTCTCAATAGCAAGAGAAAGTGTGTGTGTTGAACTCTATATGCTTTTCCTTGTCAGGTTTCACATCAATTCCAGAGGCTGTTGAATAAATTTATATATTGGCTTTGTAGGTTATTGTTGATTAGGGAGATTGTCCCAGAAATGTTTCATTTATTTGTCATATCAAGATGTGAGTTAGGACATTAGACATGATTTCTACCATTTATTTCATTTATGTAAACATTTTTTTCAATTTTTAAAATTTCATTGAAATTTTGCAAATAACAAACAATATATTTCTATTGTATTTAGATCCCCTCTGCATCAGAATACCTCTTCCCTACCCTCTGCCCAATTTCATGTTCTCTCTCTCTCTCTCTTTCTCTCTCGGCTTATAGAGTCTGATTTGTTTACCCCAATGGAAAGGGTCAAATTTGTGCCTCAAATAGTCTCTGGTGTGGGTCCATCCACTGAAGCCTGGTTAAACTACCAAAAGTCACATCCTTAAAGAAAGAAGACTGACTATTCCCCCCACTAAAAGTAGCTATTTGTTGCCCACTTCCCCTTGTCTATGTTGGGATTTTTCTGGCTTGAGCTTATGTAGGACTTGTGTATATGTTCGAAAGGGTCAAATTTGTGCCTCAAATAGTCTCTGGTGTGGGTCCATCCACTGAAGCCTGGTTAAACTACCAAAAGTCACATCCTTAAAGAAAGAAGACTGACTATTCCCCCCACTAAAAGTAGCTATTTGTTGCCCACTTCCCCTTGTCTATGTTGGGATTTTTCTGGCTTGAGCTTATGTAGGACTTGTGTATATGTTCACCATTGTTGTGAGTTCAAATGA
>NW_008330485.1:0-6464 GCF_000622305.1 Nannospalax galili
CGCCAGCTGCTGGCTGGCACGGAGTTCGGAGGCTCTCACGTTGGGCGCCAGCTGCGGGCGTGCGGAGATCTTGGAGCACCAGCTGCTGGCGTGGCGCCGGTCACTTGTGCGCCACTGGGGCGGGTCCCTGGCTCTCTGTGGCTATCGGGCACTGGTGACTCTAGTGGGATGCTATCAGCTGCCGGGTGAGTTCTGTTCCAATCTGCCGGATGGTCCCTCTGTGTACGCGATCCATCGGCCACCGGATCATGAGGGGATGTGCAGGAACAGTGAAAGCAAGATCTTCACGAGTGGTTGTTGATGGAAGGACAGCCCACTCCGGGGAGATTTTATCACAGGCACAGTGAGACACAGATACATCTTCAGACAAGTTCAGTGATATAGCTTCTGATACAACTCTGCTTTATTGGGGTGAAACCAGGATATTTATAGTGTAGAGGCAGTAGAAAAAGCCTTAGTTGATAGGTGCTTTGTAGGATGCCCCATTTACATGTGGCGATGGGCTTCTATCAGACTGTCAGACATTGCCTGAAAAACCTGGAAGTTTCTGAGCCAGAGGACATGTATCTGTGACGGCCACTTCAAAGTGAGTCAGGAAGAGAGTATGAGGCGCCCCGCTGAGAAAGGGAATCTCTGCATAAGAGCGCCGAGCCAGCCTGTGGCTATCTGGACATGGAGAGACTACGACCTAAAACAGCAGGGGTCCCCAACAGCAAAGTGTGATGATCTCCAACCACAGGTCTTCAAAGCTTCAAATCTTACAGCGTCTCCACTTCAGTGTTGTGGCAGGGAAGCCCCACCTTCCTCCCATCCCTTCAGGGATCACTGTTGGGAAGTCCCCTTCATGTGCTGTGCTTCTGAAGAATGCTTTGTGGGACCTACCACCATCTCTGAAATTTAAGTAAATAAAAGTTTTAGTTCAAGCCAAAAATTAAAAAAATATATATAAAATGTTGCTGCATTGGTTGTAATTTACTCATTTTTCAACCGTATTTTGTTTTCTGCTTACTCAGAGTGATGTTTGTCATCATGTTTACCAGTGTCATCAATGCAATGAATATACAATGGGACCTTGTCAATGCATGTGTTACTGCTGATTTAAGTGCTCACCATTTCAGGCTTTACTACAGAAATTATGCTGACTGTCTCCAGCCTCATTAACTATGTCTCCAGAGAACAGTGCTGCCATCTCCTGCAAGGCCAGTCAAAGCATCAGTATAACGAATAACACTATCAACCAGCCCACATTATGAAGTGGTATGAAAGGAAAATGTGAAACCTTCCTAAACTCCTAATCTACAGAACATCCATCCACAGATTAAGGATTCCAGGTCAACTCATTAGCAATGGTTCTGGAACAGAAGCACTTCTGTCTTACCATTCAACTCTGTGGAGGCTGATGGAAATCAATGGATTTCTATCCAAAGGGTAAGGAGTTTCCTGCCACAGCATTTAGGTTTCCATAAAATCTACCCCAGTTTTTTGCTTACAGAGTCACAATATCTCAGTTGTCTTTAACCACTTAGGCGTCTCTACTATAGTTTCCTAAACTTGCTTGAGCAAAGAAGTCAAACTATGAAACAGCAAATTCTGAAATTAACCTTTATGTAATTTTGAAAATCTTTTTAAATCAGTTTTGTATTTTTTTTCCTTTTCTACATTAATAGCTTTCACTTAGTGAGCACAGATAGGGGCAGGCCACTGTGCTGAGCCATTTTACATACATTGCTTTGTTTAATTCTCTTTATAGCCCTATAAAGTAGACTTTTTTTTTGGTCTTTTTGAGACAGGGTCTCCCTGTAGCCCCAGCTGTTGTGGAAGTCACTATGTAGAATAGCCTGGCCTTGAACTGACATAGATCTGCCTGCTTCTGCCTCCTGAGTCCTGGGATTAAAGGTGTGGCCCACCACACCTGGCCCTAAAGTTCCATCATTTTAAAGTAAAATTTCTCAAAATAACCAAAAGTATCTTTAATACATCTTTCCTGCATAGGCTCATATTCTCATGTTGGCTCTGATTTGTCACCAAAGCTCTGTACTAGAGCACATATGCTATGATGCTCATCTTCCATTTTCAAGTTGCCCCTCTCAGGGTTCTGTGCTCTCCCTATTGGGAGAGAAGTTCTAAGTGTATATCCTTCACAAGATACTAAACTAAAAATCACTAAAAATGATTTATAATTTTGCAATCCTGTTGCTGTATATTGTTTAGTATTTCATTAGTTTTCTGTTAATTCATAATAGACCACCACAACCAAAGTGATCTGAAATCAAAGACACCACATTTTTCTGAATGAGGACTCTCAGCAGGGTATAGCTAGGCCCTTTGCTCAGGAAGAACAAAGCTAATCTATCACACATATTCTCTCTATTACAGCCTTCATGTTTTTAGAAATATGAGACAACATTTCATAGTATTGACCAGGGAAGACTTTGAATAGAAAAATCTCTGAAACAAAATTCATATTTAGCAAAAAACATCTTTTGCTTACTATATGATAAGTAAACCAAGATGTTAAAGTGTATCCTTGTTTATCTTCTGATAGGAATGCACATGTTGACCACTGAAATGTACTGGTACTAAAGATTCCTCAAATGGCTTGGAAATGACATGACATATTGGCTTTGTTGTTACATATTTTGCTGAATAGGTTCAGTTGTCAATTTGTCATACCTTTGTGGAGGGAACCTCAGTTGAAGAATAGATTCCATTGAGTTGGCAGGTGGTCATATCTGAGGGGCATGTTCTTGATTGTTGATGACATGGGAGTGTCCAGCCCATTTTGGGTGGTGCTACTCCAGGGCACATCGTTCTGTATTGTATAAGAAAGCAGGCTGAGCAGGGGCCAGAGGAGCAAGCCACTAAGCAGCATTCCTCCATGGTCTGTGATCAACATTTCTGCCCTGGTTTCCCTCAATGATGGACTGGACTCTCACATGGATGTATGAGATGAAATAAACCCTTTCCTCCCCATGTTGGTTTAAATCAGTGTTTTTAATGATAGCAGTAGACTAGAAAACAAATACATTGCAGCAGTTTGTCAGTTTCATAGATACAACTTTCACACAATGGAAACAATATTCTGCTAATCACAATTTGAAAATTAAATAAAGAACAACATTATATAAGAAAGATCTCAAGTGGCTTAAATTATTCTGAATGTGTGTAACATGTGTTTATGACTTGTATTATATAAACTAGAAAATATGAAGGAAAGAGAGGTCTTTCTTGCTTTTGGATTAAGAGACTCAAAATTATTTAAAGGAAATTTCTGTTGAATTTGATGTTTGAGGCTGGAATGAGGGTGAGTCTAAAGATCAGTGGGTAAGATGGACAAATTTGGGACAAGCTGCTGTACATTTGTTAAATATTTCAGGAAAATGCCTAGGCAATAAATGGGGGAAATGATCCAAGTTTATAACATTTTAAATGAAAAGAGAGCTTGTAACAGACAACACTGAAATTCATTGCATCATTAGGAAATATTTTGAGAATTCATTATAACTTTGAAAACAAAAGAACTGAATAAATTTCTACATAGCCTACTAATATTTAATTAGTGGTTATAAAAAACACAAGATTAATTACTAGAAATAATGCTGTGGCAATAATAAAAGTCTTCCAATAAAAACAGTACATAACAGGGGTGTGGACATCTTCAAATCAGAGCACCTTTGATTAATTCACAAGACTCACAATTTGGGACCTGTACATGTTCCTTATTGGGTTGTAGAAGTCATTGATATTCACCTGAGATTCTAACCATCCACTTCCTTTTCCATCCCCTAGACACAATATTCATCCAAAGCTACATGGAGTTGCTAGAGAATTTAGGAATTTGCATATTAATTGAGTTGAGGGCTCTACTAATGGGGATATTTGGAATCACCACCCATGCTAATTGGGACTTTTCAGAGAAGCAGCAACTCTTGAGTCACCCATCTACTGCATGTAGAAGCGTCATTGGTAAGAGTTGAGAGATGCAGTAATGTTCTTTTCACACCCCCCCCCGTTGCACTATATTTCCTGAACCTTAGGTGTAGATCTTGCACTGTAGATGTGTCAATTAGGGATAGATACTTCAAAGACACTTATTCTCTGTGTTTGATTAGTTGTGAAACTTTGTAATTTTCTCCATCTGTTGCCAAAGGGATCCTTTGATGATTGGTGCAATGTAAAATTCTCTGTAAATACAAGGATTCAAATTTCAATTATAATAAGAAATTATATTGGTCTAGGATTTTGAAAATAGTAGGTTTTGTCTAGGTTCTGTGCCATATCCACACATGTGTAGTTGGCTATATGTACAGTACCATACATGAGTTCCTCTTATTGAGAAGACCTTAAGTACAATCAGAGAGCTGTTGTCTATTTCAAGGTAAAAGTGCTACTCCTACACAGATAGAGGTTACTTGATGGGTTGTCCATCCTCATGATTTGTAGGCTTTACAGCTGTGAAGGATGTCGGGAGCCATGCTTGCCATAAGCATTGGAAATTAGGAGAGTGTCACTTTAAGAGCTTCTGAGCTCTCTGCTTCAGCGGTCAGAGCTGACAGGCTGTACCTGTAGGACAAATCAGGTCTTCTAGAAAGTTAGTTTCGATTCGGCCTGCAGGCACTGGAAGATGCAACTATGTGCTGTATCCATAGTACCCTTTTAGTTTCTGTTAGGAAAATTCACCTGGGTAACCCAAACTCTGGGCCAGATAAAAGGGACCTGTGGGACCCCTCAGTAGAATCTCCCTACTGGAGATCTCTCTCCTACCTGTAGCTTACTTTCTGTAAATAAAGTCTTAGAAAACTTCAGACTTCTGTCTGGGTTCCTTTCTTGTTGAAGACCCAAGCCTGGTGGGCTTGGGGGGCGTTCGACAAATGGTGCCCAATGTGGGGCTCGAGGGGTCCAAGGAGAGACCCCCTGAGGAGAAATCCCAAACTCAGGTGAGTATGAGAAATCAGGTAAATATAATGGGTTTGGGCAAACCTGCTTTTCATTGTGCAGAGGAGAAAGCCGAGAGCACATGTAAGCATGAAGCACTGGTTCGAGCTCTACAGGTAAAAGTAGATAGTCTTCAAAAACGTTGTAATCTTAGAAAAATGTTTAGAGGCAAAAATAGTCACCTGCAATGCAGTTTCTAAGACTTCAGACTCAGGGACTGTACAGGAGTCTGCTGGTTCTGTGAGATGGGACAATGCTGTCCAGGAGAAGCAGCTTGCACTGGACAGAGCTACAGCGCATGCAGGAACAGATAAAGTCATCGGCAAAGCAAATAAGTTTTGAACAACAAAAGTTGCCTCTTAAAGGCACTTTTAAGTCTCCTGGTCCTGCAGGTTTACAGCCCCCAGAGAGAAAGGATGAGCCTGTAAGTGCTAGGGCAAAAAATTCTTCTGTTTTGTCTTGTCCCTTGGCTCTGTCACCTTTACAAAGGCTTGTGCAGCATGCGGATGAGAGGGGAGAAGATATATCAGGATTTCATGTTTTTCCAGTTATGGAACAAGATGATTGACAGGGAAATAAAGTTAGAATACATTCTCCTTTCTTAGGAAAACAATTAAATGACCTGAAATTTGCCTGTGAGCAGTGTGGACCTAAAGCTCCTTATACTCAGGACATGTTAGACTCTCTGACTACTGAAGCTTTGCCTCCTAATGATTGGAAGCAATTGGCCAGAGCCTGTCTGTTGGGAGGTGATTATTGTTTTTGGAAGTCAGAATTTGAAAACCAATGTCAGGTTCTTGCTAACCTTAATAGAGTTTGAAATGTTCCTATTACTTTTGAGATGCTTGCTGATGAAGTCCAATATAGAGACACAGAACAGCAGATGAGAAACTTTAATAGTGCTGCATATGCACAAACTCATGCTGCAGCAAGAAAGGCTTTGAATAAGCTGCCACAGTCTGGAAAGCAGACTGAGAACTTGACTAAGATTAGACAAAGTCCTGAGGAACTTTACCGAGAGTTTGTGTCTAGACTTACACAGGCTGTAGAAAGGCTAGTCAGCGACAGCAATGCAAGATCTGTCTTAATTAAACACTTAGCTTATGAAAATGTTAACTCTGCATGTCAGGCTGCACTCAGGTATTCTAGGAAGGAGAGCAGCTTGTCTGACTATATGACACATTGTTCTGATATCAGGCCTTCCTATATACAGGGAGTAGTCTTAGCTGCTGCAATGCAAAACAGACCCATGACAGACATGGTCTCACAACAGCAAAGTAAGAAAAGATGTTATGGTTGTGGACAACTAGGACATGTAAACAGATGCTGCCCTTGCGGCAACCCTGTCTTCAGTCAGGAGAGGGGTCCTAAAGTCTGCCCTAGATGTGAAAAAGGCAGACACTGGGCAAATGAGTGTAGATCAAAAAGAGATCTCCACAGAAATCTTCTCTTAAAAAGCGAGAGGAGAAGCCAGTCTCAGGTTGTGCCTGAGAGGCTCCATAACACTGCCTTTCAACATGATTCTCAGG
>NW_008330485.1:6824-24213 GCF_000622305.1 Nannospalax galili
CTGGAGGTAAATTGTGCACCTTTCACTTCAGACTTAAGCCTGTTCTTTGGATCTAAAGATGTTTTCTGCCTGATGTCTCTTGCTTGCTGTTTCAAACTAATGTAGTATAGGTTGAAAATGTGAGAAGCTGACTCAGGGCAGAAACTGGTCCTTTCTGTTCAGACTCATGCTACTTCTCACAAACTTCTGTTCTCAAGAATTTTCCAAGTTCAGACTGACCATCTGACTCTGTGAAAAGAACTGAGAGCAGCTTGCATGTTTTAGTGCCTTGGCATGCAGGATTTTCTTTGGTTAAAAAGGCTTCCACCTCAGGGGTCAGTCTCCTTGGGTTCCTGAAAGGGGGACCTAATCTAGATTGATCATATGAAAAACCTGTGAAAACAGGCGTACTGTGATCAATCTAATAAAGAACAGTTAGAGAGCTGTTCAGGACGCTGACCAGAGCTGTCCACAGTGATGCTTTGGATGTAAATCAGGCGTGCCCACGCAATGTCTACACTGTGCCTTTTGCAGATCTGCATTGGGTCTCATTCCCAACACATTTTGTTTCAATTCAGTTTGATGGTACCATTTAACAAATTTCTCTCAGTTTGAGCCTGGCACGGCTCTGTGTGGCTGATGTGTGTGGAAACTTGTCTTTCTGTATTCTTTCCTGACAGTACAGTACTTTTTGGCAGAAGCTACTTGTGAGGAGTACTCTAAATTGGTGGCTTGTGGCAGAAGCCACTTGTGATGAGTCTTGGAGCTACAGGTGATTCGTGGCAGGAGCTACAAAGCTATTTTGCTCTTTTCCAGGTTCCATGAGTTTGCAAAAGATGTCAAAAATAAAACAATATTGTGCACACTATGAAATTTAAAATTTGGCCACTGATATCAGTTATTAATTGTTCTTTGACCTGTTTGTCTCACTTTGAATGTTATGTTTGTGTCTCCATGGTTACCTATTGTCATCTTAATATTCCATGGATATGCTTTATGTTGCCTTGACAACCTATGTTTGTGTTACTCTTGAATGTTCTAAAACTAAGGTGTGTGTCCTCCCTCTCTTCCTCTCTTGTTGTTTTGTTTGTTGTATGTTACCTTGGACACCTGCTTGGTACATGTGTACCTCTTTTGTGCCACAAGACCCTTGGTCTACACATCTCAGAGGACAAGAAAAAGACACCTCTGCTTTTCCTACCATCATGTTTGCCTTCTACCCTTGTTAATGATTTTTCCTTCGCCTTTGCTTTGTAGGTTATTCCTCCTTCATTGGTTAATAGTATTCTTTTCCCAGGTCTATGGGACAACTCCAGCATATACTTCAGGAACAAGGTGTGATACTAAGTTCACAGGAAATAAATCATTTTATGAACTTGCTTGAGAAAGTTAGCCCTTGGTTTCCTCTTTTGCAGGTTCTTCTCATACAAGAGGACTTTGTCCTCCTCCAGTACATGGCAACTCTGTTGCTAGACTTGCTGCTGCAATTACATTTTTGCTACTTATTCCTCTCTCCTTCATCTTTATGCCTGGTACTCAAAGCTTATCAGAGTCAGTGTGCGGCTACAATATGGTGTCCTGGGAGAAGTTGCTTGGGATACTGTATATAATACGTTAGTAACTTGTACTGAATCTTCCATGTCTCCATTACAAAAGGATCCTGGAGAAAATGTGTCAGGCCTCATGTCAGTCCTGGAGCCTAGTAATGATCTGGGTATTGGAGATATTCTGTTTCAGCTTCATGGGCTTATTCCTATCAAGTATGACAGAGGGATGTTCCTAAATGCGGATGGTTATGCTGTATTCCTGTTACTATACATATCTTTTCTGCTTTTCTCCTTGCCTCTGCTCTTACTTTGATTTCTAGCACTAGGAACTCCCAAACGCTTATCAGCGGATAATGGTCCAGGGTGTAGTTCCCGCTCATTGCAGGATTTGTGTATACAATTACAGTCTCTACAGACATAGTTGACACATAACATAGATTGCATTTAAGGTTAACTTCAAGTCCTTTCTTTTCTTTGTGTTCAGCTGTTTTTGTCATGTTTGATTCCTGGTACCTTGGAAACCTCTCTTGTGCTATGGGAACCCTCTTTTTAGATATTCTCTCCATGGCAATGGCATCATGGGGTGTATTTGGTTTATGTTACCTTGGTTACTTAAAGTGTGTTGCTAAGGTCACTCTCTTGTTTAAAAAAACTTCTCTGTTAATAATAATGCTTTCCCTGCCTACTGTGTTGCCACACAGTTACATTTTCCTTGGTTTCGTCTGTTTTCTGTTGCCTTGGCTATGTCTCTTGTGTTATATAGGGTTCTTTTTATGCTTGACCTGTTTATGGGCCTTATTGTTCTGTTTCCAGATCCACTCATCCTGCTGTCCCTCTTATGTCCTCATATGTACACAGAGCCCACTATTGTAGTCCCTAATTTTCCTATAAATGTTTTATTCCCTTCTTATGGTATTGGTCAGTCTGATTCATCACTACAAAATTCTGTTCTTTGAAGTTCCTCCTTGTTATCCTCTCACATGACAACATTAAGTTGTTCCAACAGGTAGATACAATCGTAGCCCTCCAGATGCGTTACGTTTCTCTGCTCAGTCAATAGGTTCCACTTGGACTACATGAGAGACTCCAGCTGTTCCATCTCTCCCAGAATATGTCAGGATTACGAAAACATGCTAGGCCCTAAATCGATTGGAGTTCTTTGGGTAATTGGCTACCAGGATGTATGGAGTCCAAGAACTTTGTCTTTAAATGTGATGCAAAGAATATCCTTTGGGTATATGGAGGCATAGCTACTCCTCAGTTTCATGTGCAGTAGTTGTTGGCCGCTCTCACACCAGTGACCTTCTTTAATAAAACTTTTTGTATGGCTTCCAATATTCTCCTTTGCTACAATCAAAAGTCACACTATTACAGCTTGTGTGCACTTCCCTCTTGTAATGTTAATTGGACATGTGGTCATTCAGGATATAAATCTAACTTGCCAAAATTGTCGTTTGTATACTTGTATTAACAGCTCTATAGCCTTTGCTCCTGTGCTTGACTCTGTTATGATCTTGACACAACAAACTTCTTCCTGGATTCCTGTGACAATGCATTAGTCCGGGGAAAACAGTCCTACTCAAGGAGTGATTCTGAGATTTTTCAAAAGGATGCTGCGGCGTGGTAAACGCATGCTCGGTCTAATAATTGCTGCTATTTTAGGTCTTGTGAAATCATGGCTTTATTAAGCGGATGTATGGGTTCACTGTAAATTTAACGCTTCTCTTACATTCAGGAAAAATTGATTAATACAACATTTCCTAGATGCCCTTGCAGGAAGAAATCTATGTGGCATTCTCAAAAGACCTGCCTTCTGCTACTTCTATTGATCAGATAGCTACTTCTTTAGCACATACTCTCTCTGATTTTAATCCTCGTGAATGGTTTCAGAGTATCTTACATAGTTCTAGATTTTCTTTGATTACCTTGATGCTTGTTCTTTGCATACTGTTTGTGGGAGGTCACTGCATTTTTCGTTGCCTGCAGCGGCAGGCTGCCGACGTTGTTCTTTCTTTCCTTCATTTTCAAACAAAAAACGTAGCTGCGATTACACACTGAACTACATTAGACTATGATTTACTGCCATATATAACAATACCCTGACCTGATCGAGTTTTACTTCCCTCTATTTTCCAACCTTTCCTTCAGCTTTCTCCACAGGGTCGAGGCACTATTCACTATGCTCATGGCATTCTCCAGTCACCATTACTGAACTCACTTTCCATTTTACCCTGTGTCCCCTCTTGCCCTCTTTGTTTCCACTTTTTTATCCCTGGCTGCCTAGGTCACTCTGCAGCTGATACATGGAAGGGGACTCTGGCATGGACCAGATCCAGTCCTCATTTGGGGAAGAGGGCATGTTTGTGTTTTTTCCACAGAATGCTGACAGTGCATGTTGGGTACCTGAACGCCTTGTTCGCTTTGCGACATCTCCAGACTCTATGCCACCTGTGTCATCGCTGCACCATTCATAATCACCTCCTTTGTTCCCAGTTTTCTTGGACTGGTTTTTTGGACTCTGTTTGTGTTTCCTATGGACTGTTTCCACCACCTGGCACCCACCATTCTCCTCTCTAGACTTTGACAGTGATGCTGTCATGCTTTCTGTGATTCATTGATTGTTCCACGTGCTTTGTACACTGTTGTTCTAATCATTTCTGTAATGCCCCTTTTGTCCTGTACACTGTTTGTCCCCTTAGATTGTTGTTTCCCTCCATTTCCCTTCACCATGTTGGGGTCCTTTTTGTTTGCTTAGAGGGGGACTTAGGCTCTGCCTAACCTCAAGTTGCACAGGTACCAAATTCAAAATTCACAATTCAATTCAAACCAAATTCAAAATTTAAATGACGCACAATTTGGCTAAGATTTGGTTCCAGACTATGGTCCCACAGTCAAATTTCTCTCTCAGTGACACTGTGCCACAGTGGTATTTCCAGTTTCTTCCCCAAGGCCGTGGCCAATAGACAGGAGCTTTCCAGAGGCCAGTTAGCCAGTGATGGGCAAGATCCTCTCAGAGGAAAGTGGTATGCCGGCCGCCCTCAATGCCTTTCACTCTGGCAGAGGACAACCTAAGACAGGCACGGTCTTTCCACCCCAGTCTTTGCATGTACCTCATCTTTAAAAAAATATAAAAAGAAAGGGGGAAATGTCGGGAGCCATGCTTGCCATAAGCATTGGAAATATTAGGAGAGTCACTTTAAGAGCTTCTGCACTCTCTGCTTCAGCGGTCAGAGCTGACAGGCTGTACCTGTATGATAAATCAGGTCTTCTAGAAAGTTAGTTTCGGTTAGATCTGCAGGCACTGGAAGATGCAGCTACATGCTGTATCCATATTACCCTTTTTGTTTCTGTTAGGAAAATTTACCTGGGTAACCCAAACTCTGGGCCAGATAAAAGGGACCTGTGGGACCCCTCAGTAGAATCTTCCTACTGGAGAGCTCTCTCCTACCTGTAGCTGCCTTTCTGTAAATAAAGTCTTAGAAAACATCAGACTCCTGTCTGGGTTCCTTTCTTGTTGAAAACCCAAGCCTGGTGGGCTTGGGGGGCGTTCGACAGAAGGATTATTCATAATTTTTCTCTTGGCAGCTTGCACAGTATTATCTGATACAAGGGGAGCTACTCTCTAAGGAGGAGGCTTTCAGGTCAGTTCCCCCTAGATTGCTCCAAGTCCTGTGTTTGAAATATGTCTTACCTTCAACAATAGGCTCTTACCTTTAAATTCTGGCATGCAATCAAGATCTGTGGCAATTTCCTGTACTCTTTTGTCAATCCCTTAGATACCCTGACCAACAACACAAAATAGCTTTCCCTTTCATGGTACTGTGGAGTTTTGTGCCTGTTGTTATGGATAGCTTTCAGCTATATGCATACAATCATATATATTTCATGTGTATTTTTATGTAGGCTTTTGCGCTAAAACATTTCTTTCTGGTTTTACTAGAGTTCTGCAATACAATTTAAATTCAAGGAGGACAATGACTACATTTCCATTTGTTATGCAGGATTATTTTAGATAATCTGAAATTTGTTTATTTTCATATGAAATGTGAAGTTATTTTTTCATTTCTTCATTCTTTTGAAGAGTTCTGGTGGAATTTTAGTGGGGATTGTGTTGAATCTGTAGACTGCTTTCAGCAGGCTTTGACCATTTTGACAATATTAATTGTATACATCCATGAATATGTGTGATCTTTCCATCTTTTTGTATCTTCTTAAATGTCTTTATTCAATTTCTTCAAATTTTAGCATAGTCATTCCTGTCCTTATATTTGTTCAAAGATATTTTATGTGATTTGAGTCTAGTGTGACTCAGATCATTTCCCTAATATCTTTCTTATATTGTTTCTGGTATAAAGGAAGGCTACAGGTTTTTTGTTTTAATTTTATATTCTGCTATTATGCTAAATGCATTTATCAATGGAACGTCAAAGTATGGTACATGTAGACAATGAAATATCATCCACCTGTTAAGAAAAATAAAATTTGACGTTTCCAGGTAAATGAATAGAACTGGAAATCATCATTCTAAGTGAGGAAACCCACTTTATTTATTCATAAATAAATGCTATCTTTGAATCTCTAAAACTTTATTTTTATTTTACATGTATGAGTGTTATGTCTGTATGTATGTTAGTCCATCTGTGTCACACAGTGCCCACATGATTTTACGATAATTTTTGAATCAGAAGTGGGTGACAGATCCCCTGGGTCTGGAGTTACAGAGGGTTGGTAGCCACCATGTGGGTCCTGGTTAATCTGGGTCCTGTCCCCAGCTTTGAATCTTTAGATAGGTGCATTTCCATAGAAAAATCCATACAGATGGGGAAATGAATATGGTGTCTTTAGGAATGGTTCATGAGAAAGGAGATTGAAGGATGTGATCTAAAGGAGAAATGATAATTAAGAATAATATGAGTTTAATTACGTGGTGAAAAGGAGGGTAAAGCAGAAGATAGAGCACTAACACTAAATGTCTTTTGAAAGATAATGTGGATATCTTCCGAAGAAGCTCCTTTCGTGACACACATCCTCAAACAGTAGTGGCTATTGTCATTGCACTTGGTTACCCACCAGACTCTGATGGTAAAATTGCTGAAGATACTACATACATACTTGAATTGTAGAACAAACAAGGATAAATCAAACTGGTATTGAATTCAAACCTACATCTATGCTGACTAGTTTTCATATAACTAGAATAGGTTTTACCTGTTACTTGCAGGAAAGGTAATCATGAACCTTATCAGCTCTGACCCCTGTAAGCTACAATAACAATTGGCTTGACAAAATATGACCACTTGTGGCACAACTTACTTAGGTGAGGATGAAGATTCACAACCACTTCCTCATGTCTTTACTTGGATGTTTTTCTGATTTGAGCTTGCAGGGGACTTGTGAATGCTGTCAACCTTGCTGTGATTTAATATGAGTAACTGACCAGCTGCCTGGAAAACTGTTTCTTGTAATCATCCAACAATTTTGATTCTTAAGATTTTTTGGGGGGCCTCTTTGTAATTTTCCCTGAGTTTTGGAACTAGAATTGTGTTATAGATGCCTTACTCAGGGATAAACACTCTGCATCCTCTTGTTCTCTGAATGTTTGCCACTTGCATGCTACCATGTTAATCAACATTTTTTGTGTGATGAAAACTCTGGTGAGAATTTAGAGATGTATTAATCTATGGGTATAAATCTAAGTCACTGTCAGGTTTATATGATATCTATTGACTGCGGGAAGGGACAGAAACCGTCTCTTTCAAGCATGGTATTTTAACGAGACTCCAATGGATGGAACAGAGGTACCTAATGAATATAAAAAAACTTTGTTGTCTGGATACCAGAGGGTAGTTACATATATCAACCCAAGTATTCCTGAAAGGATGTGTGAGAGCAGTGCAGGGATCCAGCATGAATGGGAGAGGTGCACAAGAAGTACCATCCCTAACTGAGAATATATGCTTATTGATACATGTTGGGAGATGGTGAGCTTGTTTTCCTTACTGGCATGACACCTGGTAGCATGACCAGACTGCAAGGGATAAGTCCACATCTAAGAGTACTTGGAACACACATATTAAAGCAAATGAAGTTGGAGGGGGTTGTGGGAGTGTGGTGGTGTGGAAATGGAGGTGGGATTTCTATTATTGTCAAAATGCATTGTATAAAATTCTGAAATAAATAAAATAGTTTAAAAATATTCTGATGATTGAAGGGATAACTCCGTTATATACTAGGAGACATTATCTATGAACTTCTTTAATATTCACAGAGACACTGTTTCTTGTTTTTATCTAAAATAAAAGTTTAAGTCGTTATTTCTTCTATGTTCAGAATGCACAATTAAACATTCATTTTCAAATACTTAAATCTTTTTCTTAGCACAGAATTCCATTTGCATATTAATCTACTTATTAAACCTGTTGAAAACCAATCTCCAGTTGTTACAATCCCCTTCACTTCATTGGCAGCCATGTATCCTGCCTATTTCCACATAACTGCTATACTTTGATATCACTAATGTGCTCACCAGCCATCTTTATAGAACTGCATGTGCATCTACTTCACCTTCTCTGACTTCTTCACAGAGTGTCTTCTGGATTCAGCCCTCTGACATCTGAGCCAGGAAGTTGAGACACTTTTAATTCCTTTGTGGTTACAGTTTCCTATGAAAAGCTTCTCCTTTCATTTCTACAAGCTTCCTTTTTAACTCTGGTGAGTTCTCTGTTAAACGTAGCCACTGAGAACAGCATTTCATTAGGAACTGGACCAAATTTGATAGTGGTATAAATTAAAATTCAGAGGGAAGAGATACTCAAGGTTATTAATGAGTACTTGGCAGTGAGAGGAACTCTGCTTTTGGAGACAATAATTTGAGTGAAGACCAGAGAAATGGCAGAAGTCATAACCTGAAGCATCCAGGAAACACTAAGCAGAGACATGAATATTCTTAGCAGAGTGATGAAGGGAGCTCATCCTCCTCACATCTCTTAACATTGGCAGCCATTGTGGAGGTAATGTGGCAGTGCAATTATAAACCGAGCAAGACAGATTGCTTAGATGGAGAGGACAGTCTAGAATGACAGATCCTGTCCTACTTGTAAGTCACAACTTTCTGATTGTCTGTGGTTGTGTATGTTACTACTGCTCTTCTTCACAATAAATATAATCATAGAAATGGAACAAAGTCCATGATCAATAATGTTGACATTCACCAATGGAATGAGGCAATGCACTTCCCTGCATTTCTTAGATTGTGTCATGATGAACAGTGATGTCCTAGATGGGACAATATCAGTGAAAGCATTTTTAAGGGTGGGAATTATTTAATACAACATTGTACCATTAGGACACAAAGATGACACTCTCCTTCTGCCTGCACAACACAAGATATTCTTTGTAAAAATCTACTCAAGTCCCTGTGGCTTGGGACATGTGGGGAATGTGGGCCTGAGTTCACTTACTGAGATGATCCATCCTTGCAGCTGCATGCAGCCCTACAAAACTCTGCTGATTTGCATGTGTCCACTGACTGCCCTGAGGGCTTATTAATGCACTTGTCACACACTTTGGAGGAGTCAGTGTGAAGGAAAAACATGAACATGTGGACTTCAGCTCAGATCCTGGCACTCCTGCTACTCTGGCTTTCAGATAAGGAAGGAAAGCACTGACCACTGACTTAGGCCTCTGTGGTGAGTACTGCCTGGTTTTTCAGGCATTTTCTCTTCTGATATGCTTAATCATGTGGATAGTTCTTTTTTGTTCTTAATATCAGGTGCCAGATGTGACATCAAGAAGACTCAGACTCCATCTGCCCTCTCTGTTTTCTCTTCTGATATGCTTAATCATGTGGATAGTTCTTTTTTGTTCTTAATATCAGGTGCCAGATGTGACATCAAGATGACTCAGACTCCATCTGCCCTCTCTGTATGTCTGAGAGACAGAGTCACCATCACTTGCAGGGCCAGTGAAAACACTGTGAATTGGTTATCTTGGTAGCAGCAGAAACCAGGAAAATCTACTAAGCTTCTTATCTATGATGCTTCCAATTTGGTAACTGGAATTCCTTTGAGGTTCATTGGCAGTGGATCTGGAACCGAATATTCTCTGACCATCAGCAGCCTGGAGTCTGAACATGTTGCATCTTATTACTGTCAACAGACCTGGAGTAATCCTCCCATAGTGATGTAAGTCATAACAGAAACTACTCAGGAAGCAGAAGTGTGGAGCTGGGTTACCTCAGCCTCTTCTGTATGCATCTGTAGGCTGAGGACATACAGGCTTTGAAGGGCATTCACAGGTATTAACAGAAGCAGCTGGAAATTTCTTTGCATCCTAAATCTCTATAATTTTCCTCTTCCTCAGTACCAGAGGAATAGCTTTCCCATCTTAATTTCATTAATTTTAGAGATTGCTACATCTGATGCAATTGTATTGCCTAATAATATGTGTTCACACAGGAAAACATCAATTAAATACATTTTAAAACAGAGACTACATTGATATTAGAAGATGGATATTCTTTTTCTTTATTAGATGATAGAGCTGACCTGTCAGTGAAAGTTTTGGCTGCCTAAGCAAATGCTCCTGAGACCTCCCTGTCCCTGTTCCTGAGGAATGTGGTGCAGATGCCACATTATGAGTGCAACACCATACTGGTGATCTAGAATTCTTACTCTTTTGTGCATCCATCTCCATTTGCTGGTGGATGTCACATTCTCCATTTTTCTCAAATCTCATGGGAGAGGCCACCATTGCGCAACTTTGTATGAAGTCATATAAGAAAAATGGACTATCTTTATAATCAGTCCAGGAGTCAAGAACAGAATCTATACAACAGGGGACTTGCTAGAATATGAATTAGCATCCTGGAGAGATGGTTTAGTGGTTAAAAGTACTTGCTGCTCTCACAGAGGAATTAGTTTCAGCTCCTAGCCACCATATGACCAATTACAGCCCTCTATAACTTCAGTTCAAGGGAATATAAAATCTCCTTTTGGTCTCCATAAACATTGCACTTACATGGTACACTTACAAGCAAACAAAACACTCATGTACACAGAGTCAGATGTAGTGATTCATTCCTTTAATCCCAGGAAAAGGCAAGCACATCTCTTTGATTTTGAGGCCAGACCAGTATCCATAAAGAGTTAGAGGCAAGCCAGCACTACATAGTGAGACCATGAGTCAAAAAAAAAAAAAAATCCAAACAAAATGAGGTAATTTAAAACACTCATACACATAAAATAAAAATAAATTAAAAAAATGTTTTTAAAGCCAGTGCTTCTAAAAAGGAAGATCTATTCATTATTTCAGAGCTACTGATGGAGTGTCTTCTAGACTTCAGGCATTGTGATGGGTGATGGGAGCCACCTGGCCCTCTTTGTCTTCCTAGGGTTCGTGGAGAGCAAGGTGCACAAAACACAGATATCGCAATGATCCGATGAAAGACGCTAGCTAAGGATGAAGGGAATGAACATGCAAACCCAGACAGGATAAGAGAAAGAGGCTTGTCTAGGGCTCTCTGATGTAAATCAGCCTTCAAGAGAATCTCATACAGTTGAATACACTAGCAGAGAACAGGAAAGGCGATTCAGCAATAATGTGTTAGAAAATACCAGTGGCATGAAGACCAAATTTCCGAGCTTCTTTTTAAGTCTTTTGCACTGAAGCCTTTGGAGACTATACCTAATAGTAGGCACATTCTGAAGAAATATGAGATAACACTATATTCGTAGTATCAACTTCCTTGAAATACCAAATTCATTTAATCATCTCTTCCTAGATGGTTGTGACCAAAATACCTGTTAGAAAACAATCTTCAAAAAAGATATATTTACCTTGGATTATGTTTTCAGAGATTCACTTGTTAATGGAAGGAATGACATGTTGGAAACACTCAGGTAGCATGGTGTGCCTGAAATAAATGACCAAGATCATAAATGCACACAGACAGGATATTCCTGAGGTCTTGTCCCCAGAAAACTATTTTTCGCCCCAGGCCCCATTCACAGTGATTCCAGAACACCCCAGTGGTAGTGATAAAAGATTGGGCAAAAATTATTAATATGTGAACATTTTGAAGCATTTCAGCCCCAAATCAAAGAATTTTACAAAATGTTAAACAACTACCAATGTGTGTGTGTGTGTGTGTGTGTGTGTGTGTGTGTAGATAAATAGATATATCTGTTTTACCATGTGACTGTCAAAGTGATGCCACACTTCAGATAAATGTAAAAACAAGTGATCATAAGGGATTTAAGAGCACAGGAACACTGTTGAGCAGTTCTAACCAACCTCACAATGACTTTTACCCCATGGCTGTATCTGAGAAACAATATCAGCAGCTGGAGCTACCAAGATCTGAGAATTTTGAACATCATAGCCTACTTTTCCTTCCTTCCTTGAGTAGTTAATATTATGACTTGTAACAATGGTAGAGTACTTTTGCAATAGCAATGGCAATAGTAACTTGCACCATTTTCAGAATGCAGACTGCTAATGGTAAGGATAAGATCTCTTATAGACCCACTGCCACTGATGCTCAATTGAATCCCGGATACTTTCTGGATGCATAGTGTATTAGAAGCTAAGGTGCTTTAACCTGGCTTCTGTTGATACTAGGCTAATCTCTTCCTAGTGCAGTCATTTGTCCTGAAAGTTATAGTAGGTAATAGAGATAATGAGAGATAATGGGGATTCCATCATCTGGGTGCCACATTCACACCTGAGATCAGAAACAAAGAACACACACACACACACACACACACACACACACACACACACACTTACACCTGAGATCAGAAACAAAGAACACACACACACACACACACACGTTACAAATGCCTTCCCTTAAGAGCCAAGTAGCAGATAATAAACTAGGTAGGATATTTTGAAAGAGAGTGCCCCTCAGAACCCCCTCCCTGGCCTCTGAGAAAATGCTGCCCTCTGCCTGACTCTGGAAATTCACTTCTTCTTCAAACCCTTCCTTTGTATCTGTTTATGATTTCTATGGAAACAGCCCAGGGCAGAAGAGATAGAACATTCTGCCCCAGGTAAGCTAGCCAATGACAGTACACCTGATATATCTGTGTATGGTTTCTATGGGAATAATCTGGGGCAGAAAAGAAAGTACGTTCTGCCCCAGGTAAGATAGCAAATGGCTGTATAGGTAAAGTCTTTAGATTTCAGCACTAGATTGTTCCAATCCTTTCCTGGTTATTCTGGGTATAGTTTCTATGGACATTCCCTGCTTTTTGGTTTTGTGGTTTTTCTGCTTAAAAACCCTTAGTTTTCACTGCTCAGGGTTGCAGTACATCTCCCGAGACTGTCTGTGTCACCAGCTGGTTGGCCTCAATAAAGCGCTTCTTTTTGCTAAGACTCAGTGTACGAGTGGTCAATTTGGGGAATTCCTCGAACCCAAAGACCCTTGGTCTGTTCTTCTGTCTTTTTCTGTCCTCCATCTGGCGCCAGGAAAATTCAGTTCTGATTCCTTCCGCGGTGAGTCTGTTTTGGTTTCTGTTCTGATTGTCCAGACATCGGGGGGCTCAAATGAGAGAAACTTGATGCAGTATTGCTCTCCAAGCTGGAGGATGGTGGATGCCCCAACCCTCCATCTGTTTGGTTGACTGTCTGTGCCCTCCAGGCATTTGGCATCAACCATAGTCTCTCCCTCAGCAATCATCTAACGCACAGCAATTCCCCAACACACAGATTCCCCAACGCGTAGTGCTTTCGTTTTGAGTCACCCTGGTTTGAAGTCTTTTTTTCCCATTTGTCTAGTTCTCATTGGTCTTTGTTTTTGATTAATCCTCTTCTTTTCCATCATGTTTCAGACTCCATCATCTGAAGATACTCCCCTTGACTTAATTCTTTCTCATTTTAAAGATTTCAAAAAGCAGCTACAATCTTTGGAGACACTGTTTATTTGGGGGGAAATTCTGGAACTTCTGTTCTCTTTAATGGATGTCCTTTGATGTAGGATGGCCCTCTACCAGTTCCTTTGAGATTAACAAACTTTCTTCTCTTCAGGCCATGGTTTTTGGAAGCCCAGGACATCCTGAGCAGCTTCCTTATGTCATGGCTTACTTTTACTTTTCAGACAAACCTCCCAAATGGTTGAGACGCTATTTATCTCTATCTACCTCAAAACCCTCCCTCTAGTCTCTGGGTCCTCGACAGACTCTCTCCCAGTCTCACCAACCTCCTGTCATACCACCTTCAACTGAGGAGCCTCTTTTGGATCCTCCTTCTTATTAACAGTACCTTAATGCTCCTCCTCCTTCCCCAGCTTCTCCTCCTTTCCCAGCCTCTCTTCCCTCCGCAACCATCCCTCTGCTCCTCACTCCTCCACACACGTGTTCCAGACAGCCCTATAGGCCTGAGGTGACTCCTGCTGTCCTTCCTCTCTGTGCAGTGGCCCCACCAGATGCCTCTGGCCATAGTTTTCTTATTTATACTCCCTCTCAACTAGTGATCTTTATAATTGGAAATTGCAAAAACCCCTTTCTCTGAAAAACCAAAAGCCTTGATTGGATTGTTGGAGAAGATTTTTCTTACCCATCAACCCACATAGGAAGATGTCCAGCAGCTCCTCCTCACTCTCTTTACCTCTGAGGAACATAAACAGATCCTGTCAGGGACCCAGAAATGGGTGCTGTCTTAGAACAGCTGGTTCACTGAGGATCAGGCAGAGATTGAGGAGGCCTTTCCTTGACACTGCCCCAGATGGGACATCAACACCTCTGAAGTTAGGGAGACACTCAAACTCTATCACCAGATTCTTACATGGGGGGTCTCCAGGCTGCTGCCAGAAAGCCCACAAATTTGTCAAAGTCAGGTTTTGGAGGGACAGACAGAAGCTCCAGCACAGTTTCTGAAAGACCTATGGAAACTTTTAGAGCCTACACTCATGTTGACCCAGAGACATCAGAGAATCAACAAGCCATAAACATAGCCTTTGTGACCCAGTCAGCACCTGATATGTTGAATGCCCCCCAAGCCCACCAGGCTTGGGTCTTCAACAAGAAGGACACTCAGGCCAAAGTCTGAAATTATGTGATGAATTTATTGAAAGGAAAGCAGGTACAGGTCAAGGAGAGATTTCCAGAGGGAACTGAACTGTGGGGTCCCCCAGGTCCTTTTGGTCTGACTTGGAGTTGGGGTTACCTAGGTGAATTTTCCTAACAGAAACAAAAATGTTACTATGGATACAGCATGAAGCTGCAGCTTCTAGTGCCCGCAGACTGAATCGAAACTAACTTCCTAGAAGACCTGATTTATCATACAGGTAGAGCATGCCAGCTCTGACCGCTGAAGCAGAGAGCTCAGAAGCTCTTAAAGCCACTCTTCTAATTTCCAATGCTTATGGCAAGCATGGCTCCCAACATTTCCCCCTTTCTTTTTATATTTTTTAAAGATGAAGTACATGCCAAGACTGAGATGGAAAGACCATGCCTGTCTTAGGTTGTCCTCTGCCAGAGTGAAAGCCGTTGGGGTCGGCCAGCATCCCTCTTCCCTCTGAGAGGATCTTACTTGTCACTGGCTAACCAGCCTCCTGAAAGCTCCCATCAATTGAGCACGGCCTTGGGAAAGAAACAGGAAATAATGCTATGGCACAGTGCCACTGATACAGAAATTTGAATTTTGGACCGAAGCTGAATTGTTACATTGCATTTTGAATGGAATAGTGAATCAGCATGTGGGCACTGAGCTTAGGCTGAATCGAATTGTGAATCAGCATGTGGGCCCTGAGCTTAGCCTGAGTTTAGGCTGCATAGGCCTAATTCCCCCCTCCAAGTGCAAGGCAAAAGTACCCCAATGTGGTGAAGGGAAATGGAAGGAACTAACAACCTAAGGGCACAGAGGGGAATGGGAAGATGGAGACAGGATCAGAACAATGGTGCAGAAACCAAGTGGAACAGTCAATTAATCAAATAGGGTAGTAATGCATCATAGCCAAAGTCCAGAGACGTAGAACAGTGGGCGCCAGGTGGTGGAAACAGTCCAAAGGAAGCGTGGGAAAAGTTCAGGCATAGAAGAGCAGGACAGTGACATCAGTTGGTGCAACATGATGGCACAGGCGGTGTAGAGGTCGGAGATTCCACTAATTGAACGAGGCGTTCAGGTACCCAGCGTGCATTGTCAGCATCCTGCGGAAAAACACAAACATGCCCTCTCCCCCAAATGAGGACAGGATCTGGTCCATGCCAGAGTTCCATACAAGGATCCTTCCATTTGACTTTGGCATAATCTGTGGAAGAAGAAGGATTCCACAATCTATCAGCTGCAGAGCGACCTTGGGCATCCAGGGTTAAGAAATTTAAAACAAAGAGAGCATGATTTAATTGATTTTGTGGTGACTGGGTATACAGTTGACTATGTTTAATCTTTTCCAATTGTAACTTGAGAGTACCATGAGCACGTTCAATAATGCCCTGACCTTGTGGATTATACGGAATTCCTGTTTTATGTTGGATAGCAAATTGTACACAAAAATCCTGAAATGAGAATGAGTGAGAAGTATACCCAGAACCATTATCAGTTTTCAAGATGTTGGGAGTTCCAAGTGCTGAAAAGCAATGAATGCAGTGAGTGATGATGTGTTTAGTGCTTTCACCAGTAAGAGCAGAAACAAAGAGAAAACCAGAAAAGGTATCTATAGTAACATGAACATATTTTAACCATCCAAATTCAGGAACGTGAGTAACATCCATCTGCCATAACTGATTAGGAATAAGCCCACGAGGGTTAATCCCTACATGTGGGACTTGAGAAACAGTAGGACATTGAGGACAGTGGCAAACATTATCCCGAGCAGCTTCTCGCGAGATACCAAATTGCAGCCACAAACTATTACTATTTTGATGATGTTTAGCATGGGCTTTCTGAGCAAGCTCCACATCCAAAAAAGCTACAATTTTAGTATGAAGATCATCCAAATTATTTCCTTGAGTGAGGGGTCCAGGTAGATGAGTATGTGCTCGAATATGAGCCGCAAAGAATTTCCTTGTCCTGGCAATAATAGAAGACTATATTTGAGAAAATAATTCATGTACTATACTGTCAGAAGTTTTTATAACAGGAACAGTTTCCAACACACATAAGGCAGAATATACATAAAAACTATCAGTATAAAGGTTAAACTCCTGATCTGGAAATCTTTGAAAAACTAAAGCCAGAGCATGAAGTTCAGCAACCTGTGCTGAGAACTGAGAGGTATGAACCACTACAGTGTTCCCATCGGCAACATAGGAGGCACTTCCGTTAGAAGGCCCATCTGTGAAAATCAATGAGGCATGTGGCAAGGGAACAGAGCTTGTAACTTTAGGAAATATAAGATCAGTGGTTTGACAAAACTGCAAAAGCTTATGCTTAGGATAATGATTATCAATAGAACCTGGATAATTAGCTAGGGCAATTTCCCAGGCCTCAGAAGTTTGAAACAACCAATTAACCTGAGATTTACTAAAAGGAACTATGATTTTAGCAGGTGCCTGCCCAAAATACTTAGTAGATTCAGACCTGATGAGCTGAATCAAAGTTTATATGGCTTTAAAGTATGGAAGTAAGACTTTAGCAGGGGAGACAGGCAAGTGTATCCACAATAATGGACCATCCTGCCATATGACAGCAGTGGGAGTATGTTTAGTAGCAAAGACGTAAGTCTCCCAAGGCTCATTATAGTTGACATAGCATAACTGCTGTTCAGCAATAGCGGATTCAACCTTATCCAATGCATTATGCACCTCCAGTGTAAATTCCCTCAGTGATGTAGGATCAGAATCACCTACTAAAATCTGAAATAAGGGGTGTAAATCATGGGTTGTGAGTTTTAGATAAGGTCGTAACCAATTAATGTATCCCAA
>NW_008330485.1:24257-37378 GCF_000622305.1 Nannospalax galili
GATTGGATCTGCATGAGGTGCAGGCTGCTCAGCGACCTCAACTAAAAATGCTGCGGAGTATCAAAGTTTGATGGTGGGTGAACAGTCTCAATGTGATTAGTGGAACTGGAAAGGCAAACTCCCATTTTAGACATGACATCTCGACCCCAAAGGTTGACAGGCAAGCCAGGAAGTGTGTAAGGAATAAACAAACCTTCATGTCCTTCATCATCCTGCCAATGAAGTTCATCACTACTTTGTTCTGGATTCATACTTTGTCCTATACCTTGCAAATGAGTGATAGTAGGCCTTTGGGGCCACAATCTAGGCCAATGCTGTTCTGAGATTACAGAGACATCTGCACCAGTATCCAGTAAACCCATGAAGCGTTTGCCATTAATGGTTAAACTTAATTCTGGCTAATTTCTGTGTATTTTTTGAACCCAAAAGGTACCAGGGGACTTTAAGCCTCGGGTTCTTTTAGTTCTCTTTTGTGAGGGAAACAAGGGCAGCAGGATTAACCATGCTACATTTTGTCCTTGTTGAATAACAGAAATCTTTAAGGTGAATGTACCATAATCTTTATTTCTCTCTGATAATTTGCATCAATGATTCCAGGAGAGATTAATATTCCTGACATGGACATGCTGTTGGTGCCTAATATTACACCTATTGATCCTGGAGGCACAGGACCAAAAATTCCTGTTGGTAAGGCTTGCATACCCATTTCTGGAGTAATAACTGCATAAATGGAGGAACTGAGACTTAATTCTGAATCACCTGATTGTGCTCGGAGTAGTTCCGAAATGGATGTTTCCCTTCTGAAATGCCCCATATTGTCTGGGGGCCTGAAGCTGGCCCCTTCTCCCGTTTCCTGGATGAGATCTAATGTAGTTTTGAGGTCCATTTTGTATCATCCTAAATTTGCCATGAAAGCACCCAGGAGGGCCTTTCCCTTTTTTGTAAGTAGCATTACCATGAGGGCATTGATTTTGAAAATGTCCAGGTCGGCCACATTTAAAACATCTTTTCTTATTATGTTGTTGGAATAAAACATCCTTTACAGGTTTGTTTTGCAGAGCAGCAGCAATGGCCACACCTTGTGTACAGGAAGGGCCAATATTAGAACAAAGTCTGATATAATCAGACAAATTTCCTTTCTTTCTATATGGTCTAAGTGCAGCTTGACATGTAGAATTAGCATTTTCATAAGCTAAGTGTTTCACAAACTGTAAGCTAGCATCAGAATCACGCAGAAGTCTGCCTGCAACCATTAACAGCCTAGACTCAAAATCCTGATATAATTCATCAGGACCCTGCCTAATCCTAGCCAAGTCCTCAATTTGCCTCCCAGATGTTGGCAGCTTATTCCAGGCCTTTTTTGCTGCAGCACTGGTTTGGGCATAGACAGCAATAAGGAAGTTTATTTGTTGGTCTGTCTCCCTATATTGGCCTTCACCAGCAAGCATCTCAAAAGTAATGGGAATATTTTGAGCCCTATTTAGATCAGCAGTAACCTGACAGAATTCCCCAAATTCTGATTTCCATAAAAGAAAATCTCCTCCTGACAGACAAGCTCTAGCTATTTGCTTCCAATCATTAGGAGCCAAAGCTTCAGTAGTCATAGATTCTAGCACAGCCTGAGTAAAAGGAGCTGTAGGCCCATATTGTGCACAGGCAGATTTAAGCTCTTTCAGAGATTTAAATGGAAATAGAATATGTGTCCTGACTCTATTACCCTGGCCGTCATCACGTTCCATAACTGGAAAGGCATGAAACTCAGACACATCCTCTCCAGCAGTAGCTGCATGCTGCAGACTTGTTTGTAATGGAGACATTAAAGTTAAAGAATTCACAGTAGAATTTTTATGCATCTGAGGAAGACACACTCCTGTAGCGTGAGAAGAAGAACCTGCAAAAGGTATACGTGTTACCTGAGAATCCTTTTCAGGCTGCCGCTGTGTTCTAGAGGAAGGAAAAGTTTCTTGTAAGTGCAAAGCAGAAACCTGTTCAGATAAATCGCACTTCTCATCAGAGTGATCTCGCAAAGCATCAGATAACCTCAGAGAATCTCCTACTTCATAACCTGGAGGAGCAGAAGACTGGTTAATACAAGTTAACACGCCGTTTTCAGCGAGTTTTTCTTTTTCAGATCTAGAATCCAAGGAATCTCGAATGAGCATCCAAAGACTGAAGGCATCGATTGGAACCTTCAGAGGTCCTTCTGTGTCATAAAAATCATGCAATTCTTTTCCAGTTTTTGCCATACTTCAATATTCAAAGAGCCCTGTTCAGGAAACCAAGGGCAAACCTGTTCAATAAATTCTAGAAAGTCATTCAATCTTTGAGAGCTCACTTTCACACCTCTTTCCTTAAGCATATGTTTAAGCATAGAAATAAACAGCTGATGACTGTTACCCTGTCCCATATTTGTGGTAATGTAGAAGTGTCAACCTAAAAGAAAATTCCTAAAAGGAAAAGTTAATACAAGCAAAAGTTAATGAAACACTGCAAAGGCAAAAATGTCGTTGTCGTTGATGTGTGCATGTCCAGGTCTGAAGACAGACTGATCTGTAAGTAAAAAGAAGTATTCATATACCTTACAGGTTTCCAAGGCAACAATCAACAAATGGAAGGTGGACACTCCTCTGTTCCTGAGAGATCTAGAAACAGGTAGGCAAGGATGACACAAACATACACAATGGGTTGTTAAGGTAACATAAAACATATCCATGAAACAATAGGGTGCATCAGGTAACCATGGAGACACACACAAACATAACCTTCAAAGTGAGACAAACAAGGCAAAAATAATTTATAACTGATATCAGTAGCTTGATTTTGTAATTTTTACAGTGCACACAATATTGTTATAGATGTCTTTTACACAATCATGGACCCTGGAAAAGAGTACAATAGATTCAAGAGCTCATTACAAGTGATTCCTGCCACAAATCACCTGTTCATTACTACCTGTAGCTCCTGCCATGAACTACCTGTAGAGCTTCAAGACTCATCGCAAGCACCTCTGCCACAAGCCACCTGCTTAGAGTACTCCTCACAAGCAAATTCTGCCACAACTTACATGCTCAGAGTGCTCAGGATGCCACCTCACATACCTGAGCCACCAACCTGTGCTGTCGGGAAAGAACACAGAAAGACAAGTTCCAAAAATGCCATTGTCCAAACAAAGCCGTGCCAGGCTCAAACTGAGGGAAATTTATTAAATGGTACCATCAAACTAAATTGAAACAAAACATGTTGGGAATGGCGCCCAATGCAGATCTGCAAAAGGCACAGTGTCGACATCATGTGGGCATGCCAGATTTACATCCCAAAGCATCGCTGTGGATGGCCCTGGTCAGTGTTCTGAACAGCCTTCAAACTGTTCCCCATTACATTAATCACAGCGGAATTGTATTCCTACACCTGTTTCCACAGGTTTCCCGTATGATTTATCTGGATTAGGTCACACTTTCAGGGACCCAAAGAGACTGACCCCTGAGGTGGAAGCCTTTTTAGCTAAAGAAAATCCTGCATGCCAAGGCACTAAAACATGCAAGCTGCTCTCAGTTCCTTTCACAGAGTCAGAGGGTCAGTCTGAACCTGGAAAATTCTTGAGAACAGAAGTCTGTGAGAACTAGCATGAGTCTGAACAGAAAGGACCAGTTTCTGTCCTGAGTCAGTTTCTCACATTTTCAGCCCTATACTACATTAGTTTGAAACAGCAAGCAAGAGACATCAGGCAGAAAACATCTTTAAAAGGACAGTCCATTGTTAACATCTAGGTCTGATTTTCTCCGCCAGAATTTAAAGTTAGCTGTCTGAGTCTGCTTTCTCACTGAACTCTGAACACCGGGAACCGGGTAAGGGGGAGGAAACTCTGAATAAAAAACTCTGCAAACTTGCTCTAAGACATTACTCCTCACCTCCTCAGGAATTCCATAAAGATAATCACCTTTCTAGATATCTGAACAAGCTGGCTTGGAAACAAACTCCTTGGACAGCATTCAACAAACGCTCTAACAAATGTCCAAGTAGCCCAGAAGTCAAGTGAAACTGCTTCTCCTGTCTGAGACGCCTTTTGCACTTTTTTCCTGACTCTGTCCCCTACTTTAAAACCTAAAAATCTCACACCAAGAGCTCATAAACCAAACCCTGAAACTTGCACCTATAACTATGATAAATATACTGAAGGAAAGAAGGGAAAAGGACATACTTACCTAACAAAAGCATACTTACCCAAAAAACAATTTTTCCTCAAAATATCAGTTCAGACAGCCTGGTGCCGGGGGTCTTCAAGCCCCACATTGGGCGCCAATTGTCAAACACCCCCCAAGCCCACCAGGCTTGGGTCTTCAACAAGAAGGACACTCAGGCCAAAGTCTGAAGGGAAGGAAAGAAGGGAAAAGGACATACTTACCTAACAAAAGCATACTTACCCAAAAAACAATTTTTCCTCAAAATATCAGTTCAGACAGCCTGGTGCCGGGGGTCTTCAAGCCCCACATTGGGCGCCAATTGTCAAACACCCCCCAAGCCCACCAGGCTTGGGTCTTCAACAAGAAGGACACTCAGGCCAAAGTCTGAAGGTATGCGATGAATTTATTGAAAGGAAGGCAGGTACAGGTCGAGGAGAGATCTCCAGAGGGAACTGAACTGTGGGGTCCCCCAGGTCCTTTTTGTCTGACTTGGAGTTGGGGTTACCTAGGTGAATTTTCCTAACAGAAACAAAAAAGTTATTATGGATACAGGACGAAGCTGAAGCTTCCAGTGCCCGCAGACCGAATCGAAACTAACTTCCTAGAAGACCTGATTTATCATACTGGTACAGCCTGTCAGCTCTGACTGCTGAAGCAGAGAGCTCAGAAGCCCTTAAAATGGCACTCTCCTAATTTCCAATGCTTATAGTAAGCATGGCTCCCAACACTGATATCCGCAAAAAGTTACAGGAGAGGGATGGTTTTGAAGGGAAGATTCTTTCTGAATTGCTTGAAATAGCCCAAAATATTTTTAAAAACTGTGAAACCCAGGAGGAACATGAGGAACATCACAACCGGAAATTGGCTTGAGCTCTGGCACTCAAAGGAGAACACCCCCTGAGAAAATATTCTCTGGGAAAGTAGAGCTGGTGGACTGGACCACCTCCCAAAAATGGCCCTCTCAAGTGAAACTAGCGTGCCTACTGCAAGGAAATAGGACACAGGATTCGGGATTGCCCTCAATGTCATAAGGGAACTCGAAAGGTACTGGAAATGGATAACTGAGGGGGTCATGGCTTTTCTCCCCTCCCCAAGCCTTGGCTAACCCTAAAACTGGGAGGGAGGCCTGTTGACTTTGTGGTTGATACTATCACCACCTGCTTGGTCTTGAAGAAACCTCTTGGCCCACTGGCCTCACTGTGACACACATATATTCAAGGAGTTGCAGGTAGCCACTTTTATCCTTGGACTACTCAGAGAATGGTCAATTTGGGTACAGGGCAGATTCAACATTCCTTCATGGTTATCCCTGACACTCTCTACCCACTGTTGGGTCGAGATTTGCTAAGTAAACTCAGTGCCTCAATCCATTTTGACAAAGATAAGGTCAATGTAGAGACCACTGGATTTGTTCTCACCCACTGAGCTGAGGACGAATACCATCTTCATGAAGAGCACCACCTAGATCAATTGCCATCCCTAAATGTTAAATTGATGCAAGAGATTCCCTAGGTCTCGGACGAGGGAAATCCCCCAGGGTTTGCAGTCCACTGACCATCCATGATGGTCTCTCTGAAAGCCAATGCTAGCCCATTCTGGGTATGACAATACATGATATCCTTTGAAGCACAAGCCTCTCTGTGGGTTCACTTAAAAAGACTATGGGAATCTGGCATTTTAGTCCCCTGTCAATTTCCTTGGAACATGACCCTCCTCCCTGTTAAGAAGCCAGGGACTAATGATTATTGACCTGTGCAAGATCTAAGGGAGGTGAATAAAAGAGTCATGGACATACAACCCACAGTGCCAAATCCTTACACCCTCCTGAGCTTCCTGGCCCGACAGGACAATTTATACTGTCCTGGATTTAAAAGATGCCTTTTTCACTATCCTCTTGAATAATGGGAGTCAATTTATCTTTGCCTTTGAATGGAAAGATCTTGAAGGAGTGTTTAGTGGCCTACTGACATGGACAAGGTTTCCACAAGGGTTTTAGAGCTCTCCCACCATATTTGATGAGCCCCTACATGA
Organism: Nannospalax galili; assembly: GCF_000622305.1. Classification (NCBI taxonomy): domain Eukaryota; kingdom Metazoa; phylum Chordata; class Mammalia; order Rodentia; family Spalacidae; genus Nannospalax; species Nannospalax galili. The sequence goes on from NW_008330485.1 coordinate 30,470, forward strand.
AGATCTCCAAGGGTTCCAAACTGCCCACCCCCAAGTTTCTCGTCTACACTATGTAGATGATTTGCTCCTTGCCACCCCAGAGTGCCCTTCTTGCTTAGGGTCTACAACAGAAGTGTTAAAGGAACTTCAACACCTGAGATACCAGGTGTCAGCTAAAAAGGCACAGATCTGCCAGGAGAAGGTACAATATCTAGGGCATAATTGGAAGGGGGTATGCACAGGTGCTCCTCTGCAAGGAAAAAGGCCATCTTGGATATTCCCATTCCTCAAAGTAAGAGACAAGTCAGAGAATTCCTGGGGTCAGCTGGATATGGTCACCTATGGATACCTGGTTTTGAAGAGCTGGCCAAGCCGCTATACGAGGTAACAAAGGGGGGAGGGACCCTCAACGTTTTCCTGGGGAGAATAGCAATAGGCCTTTGACAACCTAAAACAGGCCCTCACTTCTGCACCAGCCCTAGCCTTATGTGACATCTTGAGTCCCTTCTACCTTTATGTAGATGAACAGTTTGGTGTAGCAAAGGGCATTCTTGCTCAAACTTTGGGCCCCTGGAGGAGACCCATAGTCTACCTCTCAAAAATTATACTCAGTATCAGCTGGATGGCCAGCTTGTTTAAAGATCATATTGGCCACTGCAGTCCTGGTTAAAGACACTGATAAGCTTACCTTGGGACAACAACTGATTGTGACCACCTCCCAGGCCATTGAAGGGGTACTGAGGGCACTGATCATTTGCTCACAAATGCAAGATAAACTCATTACCAGTCTCTCCTACTAGATATGCCCTGCCAGACATATGCAGTGGCCATTGCCTTAAACATGCATCCCTGCTCTCTGAGATTGAATCTGAGACAGGTGTACATCACAACTGCTCTGAACTGCTGCAACATGTCCAGGGAAGCCAACCTGATCTCACTGACATACCATGGAAGAACCCTGACTTGCTGACATACACAGTTGGGAGTAGTTACATAAGAAATGGACTCAGGTATGCAGAGGTGGCAGGAGTCACCCAGGAGGATGTCTTATGGGAAGAAGCCCTGCCCAAGGGAACCTCTGCTCAAAAGGCTGAACTAATAGTCTTGATTCAGATGCTAAGACTGGGAGAGGGTAAGACTTTCAACATCTACACTGACAGTAGATATCCTTTTGCCACTGTTCATGTACATGGAGCTGTCTATCAAGAAAGAGGCCTCCTGACATCAGAAGGAAAGACAATCAAAAACAAAGAAGAAACCATTGATTTATTAAGAGTCATAGGGATACCAAAAAGGGTGGCAGTCATCAATTGCACAGGACACCAAAAGAACAATACACCTGAGGCCCGAGGAAATCAAAAGGCAGATCAGGTTGCCAAGAAAATAGCAGAATTCCCATCTGAACCTGCTCTCCTATCCCACCAGATCCTACGTTACCTGAAAAGCCTTCACACACAAAAAAGGATGACAAATATTTCAAATGGATATGTCTCCTTAGGATGGAGACAGACTACAGATGACAAGGTCATCCTCCCTTGCCACCTGGGGGAAATGCTAGTTTTCCAACTCCATGAAGGAACCCACATGGGAAAAGAAAAGATCAGGTCCTTACTAACCAGATGCTTCCAGTTTCCTTCCTCAACAGCCAGATTTATGGCTTGCTAGACGAATAATGCCTGCCCGAAGAATGATAAACGCTCAGGAAAACATGAAAGAGGGACTGTCCCCAGAGTCCACTGGGAGGTAGACTTCACTGAGGTAAAGCCAGACCAGAGCAGTTTGTATATAAATATTTACTAGTTTTTGTAGACACTTTTTTCAGGATGGGTAGAAGCTTTTCTTACCAAGAAGGAAACGACAACCACAGTTGCCAAGAAATTGCTAGATGAACTCATTCCCAGGTTTGGTATGCCCCAGGTGTTAGGATCTGACAATGGACCAATGTTCATCTCTTAGGTAATCCAGGCCTTAGCAAAGGCCCTGGGGACAGATTGGAAACTACATTGTCCATACCATCCCCAGAGTTCAGAACAGGTAGAGAGGATGAATCAGACACTTAAGGAGACCTTGACTAAATCAACCTTAGAATCTGGTGCAGACTGGATGACTCTCCTACCTTTTGCCCTCCTCAGGGCTAGAAACTCCCCCTAAGTGAAGGTCTGATCTCTGACTTAAGAATTGACAAGGCTGGAGCAAAGGGCCTCAGATATTCTTGGCATCCTTAAAGTAAAGAGGAAGAACACTTCCTCCTTGAGGGCCTGAGAGTTCTTGGCCTGGAGTTATTTTGGTCATGAGACTGACTGTTATTTCACCCTTGTTTAAGTTACATAAGCAATTTGCATAACTAATAAAGTTGTAAATACATAGAGAGCAGAATGTGTTGTGTGTACAAGGCAGAGGCTGAGATAAAATTCCAAGAAAGATTGTGATCAAGGAACAAGAAGCTACTGTAAACATTATAATAGAATATGTTGGCTTGTGTTGAATGTCACGTTTTCCTAAATTTATATATAAAAGCAGAAGGCTCCTAAGAATAAAGTGTGGCTTCAGACCCTTTGCATCCTCTGTGTCCTGATTTTCACCACTCCTAGACCCAGGTCCAATAACCCCTTAGAGGGTCATCACACCCCTATATCCAGGGAATAACTCCTTTTGAGATTCTTTACATAAGACCCCCTCCCCTAGTTTCAATATTAAAGTCAGAACTGTTCACTGAAATATCTAATCATAAAATCCTCCAGTCTATTAGGGCATTACAGACTGTACAAAAGCATATCTACCCCATGATCCAGCATGGGCACAAACTGCCCCCAGCCACTCCACATCCTTACAGACCTGGAGATATTGTCTGGATAAGGCGCCATCAGAAGGAGACACTGGCCCCTCAGTGGAAAGGACCATTCACTGTGATCCTAACGACTCCCACCAGCATTGAAGGTAGATGGACTGTACACCTGGATTCATCACTCGAACATCAAGCCTGCCCAATGCTGACTGAGAAAAATGGAGAGTCCAACCCCATCCAAAAGACCCCTTAAAACTTCAGTTGGTTAAAAAAAAACCACCTATTACTTCCCCACTGTGATTATGATTCTACTTTTATTAGCTCTACAACTTGAAACTAACCCGCAGGGAATTTACCAACCCCAGACTTATGTTTGGTGATTATCTGATACACAAACAGGAAAAACTAATATGGAAGTTATACCTCCTAGCCCTCAAGTTGCTCCCCAATTTAAAACTGACATGTGTTCCTTATGGCCAATACAAGGCTCCCTAAAATGATTAGGGGCCCACAGTGTCTATGGGGATCATTTGGGGGATCAATAGCAATAGCAATGTCAGGAGCATCCAGACAAACATCCCTTCTTGCTACTGGATGCAGGGCCAGCACCATAAATGCAGAGAAGACTTTGAGAATGGCCTTCTATGCATGCCCAGGAAACACTGGATCTGATTGTGATGATGGGGAAGTTACTTTTTTGCATACTGGGGATGTGAAACATGGGCCCCGACGTGATATCCTTTGAAGCAACAAGATCTATACATTAATATTCAATTAGAAAAAACTAGGTATTTTCCGGTCCCCAGGACTTGTAACCCTCTTATTATAACCCTAAAACAATGGGAGGTCTCTACTATGGATCAGAAATGGGACACTGGGTTGGACCTTGGAACCCTATTTACAATTCAAAAATTCCCAAGACCCCTACCACCTCAACCTATAAAATCTTTGGCAGAACTTAAACCTGATTCAGTATCCTCTCCTTCAGAAACCCCGACCAAACTGATTCCCAGCCTGACCACGCTCCTGACTGGAAGGCCAATGCCTCTGAGGGATGAAGATTTCCCTCCCCTTCTAGAAGGGGAGCCCGTCATAAATACTGTAAAGGCTACCTTCCAATATTTAAATAATATGAGCCCTGAGATGACTAATGACTGCTGGCTCTGCCTAGATCCCCAATCACTCTACTGCATAGGTTTCACCCTCATTGCAAATAGAAAAGATTTAAAAATAGTGCCCTTGAACAACATTGCTTCATGTCCTTGGGAAACTACTTTCACCCAAGGGGATCTGAAGGGTCAGAGGCTATGCTTTATGTCAAAAGAATATCTGTTAACTACTCCCCCCTACCTCGAGGTTTGTAATCAATTCTATACAGTACCTGGAAACATCTGGTCTATAGGAGACACCCATTTTCTTGCTGCCTCCCGCTCCACTTGGTTTGCTTGTTCCTCTGGCCTAACCCTTTTTTCACACCCCCAATATTTCATAGGGAGACAGGAATTTGTGTACTGATACATGTTACACTCAAGGTTTATAACTATGAGGAGAAACCTGGAAGATATCATATGGGTCTCTCTTGGCCTCAAAGAGCTATGGCAGCCTCCATTTTGGTTCCTAATGGCAGCCTGGGTCACAAGTGACTGAAACTTAGAAGTTTTAAGTGAACAAGTTGATAAAGATATCAGATTACATGCCACTGCTTCCTATTTAGAACAAGTGGACACCTTAGCTGAAGTAGTCCTACAAAATAGAAGGGGCTTAGACCTACTTTTTCTTAAGGAGGGTGGACTCTGTATGGCTCTAAGAAAAACATGTTGTTTTTATGCCAACCATTAAGGTGTGATTAAGGATACCCTGGCACAGGTAAAACAGTCTCTGAAAACAAGAAAAACTTAGAAAAGTTTCTCAGAACTGGTTCGAGTTCCTATTCTCCTGGTCACCTTGGCTTACCACCCTTATCACTGCAGTAGCTGGTCCTCTTTTTATCTTTATAGCACTGTTAATCTTTGGACCCTGTATCCTAAATGCTCTACTAAAGTTTGTTAGACGAAGTGTCTCTGCTGTACAACTGATGGTTATGAGGGACCATTACAATCCCAGAGATGGTACGTATGAATCAATGAGAGCTCATTATAACACCCTAGATGACCCATATGAATCAATGGTTTGATTCAAGAATTTCCAAAAACTAAAAGGGGGAATGAAAAAGAGTTCCCCTCAGACCTCCTCCCTGGCCTGTGAGAAAATGCTGCCCTCTGCCTGACTCTGGAAATCCCCTTCATTGTTCAAACCCTTCCCTGGTATCTCTCTATGATTTTTATGGAAATGGTCTTGGGCAGAAGAGATAGAACATTCTGTCCAGGTAAGCTAGCCAATAACAGTACACCTGATACATATGTGTTTGGTTTCTATGGGAATACTCTGGGGCAGAAGAGAAAGAACATTCTGCCCAAGGTAAGATAGCCAATGTCTTTATAGGTAAAGTCTTTAGAAATCAGCCCTAGATTGTTCCAATCCTTCCCTGGTTATTCTGTATATAATTTCTATGGACATTCCCTACTTTGTGGTTTTTGTGGTTTTTCTGCTTAAAAACCCTGTATTTTCAATGCTAGGGGTCACAGTACAGCTCCTTCCTGAGACTGTCTGTGTCCCCAGCCAGTTGGCATCAATAAAGTGCTTCTTTTTGCTGAGACTCAGTGTCTGAGCGGTCAATTTGGGGGAATTCCTCAGACCCTGAACAAATTCACAGTGCTCTTTTTTACCTAGAAGCCAGAACTGGGCTGGACTGGGTACAGTCACAAGTCTGTTTTACCTTTTAATTCATGTAGGCAATGTCCCCATGTGTCCCAAATCAGACCAAAGCATTGCAAATTGTGTAGCAGAAATTTTTTTATGCCAGTGACCTATTTTCCTATATTTTGGGGGACACTCATCCAATTGGAAATGGAAGGAGGCATAGGTATGTAAAGTTTTTGGTTGTTGTTACTGTATTATAATTACATTCAATACCATTTTTAAACAAAGCATAGTAAACATTATTAGAATGTGGAGCTTTTAAGACTTCCTCTTAAATATAAATGTGATTTTTTGGAAGTTAGAAAAAATTTTTTGTTATACTTAACAATATTTCTATAACGTATGGTTTTGTTTAAAGTATTACAGCATTTACCAGAAACACTAATTTAAAATATCACTTTGCAATCCCTTCATAGTCATTGTTATTTTGCATGTTACACTAACATTTTTTTTCAAAACACAAAGATAGTACTGTTTCTTAAGCATGTGTGTTACTTATAGAACAATCTTAATAAAAATATGTAGGTTTCAGCTGGTCATGGTGGCACACACTTTTAATCCCAGCACTCAGGAGGCAGGTGGATGTCTGTGAGTTTGAGGCCAGCCTGGTCTACATAGTGAATCCAGGACAGCTGGGGCTACAGGAGACCTTGTCTCAAAAAGACCAAAAAAAAAAAAAAAAAAAGAAAAATCTGTAGGCTTCAATCATGCCTTACCACTGACTGGACCACACTGCATTACTAGTTTTTATTTAGCTTTCATGTTTGCCTCGCACCCCTTTCTCCCATTTGGTCATATTTTCCACAGTTCCTCAGCCTGCCTGAAATTGCATAGTCATCGTGGTCCTAAGAACTTCAACATTCAGCTCCGCTGCTTCCTCCAAAACTGGAATGTGAATTAGAATAAACAAAAACGTAAGAATCACTCCAGGACCCCGATGATCAATTGTCTCCAAAAAGGAGCAAGACCAAGATACAATTGGGGTTTTCCTTCAGCTTCTTTCACTAACATCATGTTCCTGGAGGGTTTGTGTGAAGATTGTCTGGACCCTGGATTTGTGAGGAACAGGTAAACCCTGAGGAGAGGACAGTTCATCAAACTTTCTATTCTGAGAAAGGGAGGCTGCTGCTCAGTACATGATGCTGGCACCCACCATCAACACAGCGTTATTATATTATGTCTTTAGTAGTGAGTGGGCACATCCTGTTGAATAGATACCATTCTCGCTTTGTACAACTTTAAGATACTTCTGACTTACAATGGCAGAAATACTTTGTACCTATGAAAAGAGGATTGCATTAGAGTTCCCTAGAGGAACAGATCTAATGAAGTGAAATTATATATAT
>NW_008330485.1:37625-38803 GCF_000622305.1 Nannospalax galili
AACATATATATGGAATATATTAGATTGATTTATATGATTGATTCTTGTAATCCAACAATAGTTGCCCTTACACTGGAGAGGCTGAGAACATGACAGTTGTTCAGTACACAAGACTGGAAGCCTCAGCAATCCAATTTACCATCTAAGGCTAGAGATGGACTTGTCGTCAGTTTACTTTAGAAGACTGAAGAATCTGGGTTTTGATGTCAATGGAGAATGACAGTGGCAAGACAGTGGCAGCAGCAGAAGAGTAGTTTTTCTGGAACTTGCTCTGTAGACCAGGCTGGCCTTCAACTCACAGAGATCTGTCTGCCTCTGCCTCCCGAATGCTGGGATTAAAGGCATGAACCACTACACCCAGCGTAGTTGCTGTTTTTGAGGCAGGATCTCCTGAATCCCTGCCTAGATTTGAACTAGCCATGTAGCTGAGGCCTTGAATTTCTCTGATTCTCCCGCCCTCACCTCCCAAGTATTAGGATTATAGGCATGCACCATCAAACCTTGTTTATGTGATGGTGGGGATCAAACCCAGGGCCTCCTGAAAACTAGGCAAGCACAGGCACTCTACCAATTCAGCTACATCCTCAGCCTTTAATATAAATTTTATCTATAAATATATCAGGTGGTTTACAGCTTGAAAGATACTTAACATAGAAAGCTCAGATAATGACATTCAAGGTAAGTCTTATAACACTAATTTAAATACTAAGAAATTAAAACTATAATGATACACGATTTGTGGAGGATCTATAAGTTTAACATACGCAGCAGATATAGCTTACTTTCTTGTGTACTTTTAGGTGCAGGTGGTTTACGTGTGGCCCAATTGGTTCTGATTTGTCGACCTCCCAACCACTGACCCCCCATATGCACAATTGCATTTTCTGCATCCTAGGGAAGAAAAAAAAAGGAGAAAGAGCAGTTAGAAACAAAAGTGTTACCGAAGACCCAGTAAAATGAAACCAAAGCGAGCACCAACAAACCTCAGTGACCTCACTAAGCACCTAACCAGAACTAGTACCTTGAGCATAAAAGCTATTTTTTTACTTATAGACTTCAAAATACCAATATAACATTTAAGCACAAGTAAAAGAATTATCATGTTTCATTTATATATGGTGGAAAAAATCCTACAATCCTGACTACCCAAAAACATTTTCCTCAAATATACAGAAATG
>NW_008330485.1:38816-41235 GCF_000622305.1 Nannospalax galili
TTTTGCTTTTACAGGGGCTTGTAGTTCAAAGATTGCTTTGAGTCTCAGTAGAGACTTTGGACTGTGGACTTTTGAATAGTATTGAGGCTGGTAAAGACTATGAGATTTTTTTACTAGTAAATGCATTTTACTTTTTTGTTGTTGTTGTTCTTTTTTTGATGGTTATGAACCTATGGGGACCAGGGACTGGAATGTGGTGCTTTGAATTATCATGCAAACCATAGGCTCAAAGTATTTGGGCATTTTGTCTCCAGTTGATGGAGCTGTTTTCAGAACTCTTAGAACTTGTGACCATGCTGGAGAAAGCATGTCACTCTCTTGCTCAGAAGGTTTTTTTTATCACAGTAACAGAATAGTAATTAAGAGAATATGCAAGCATGGTTTCACATGAGTATTATTACACACATGTGGAAGTTAGTTAACAACTTTCATGAATCAGTTCTCTCAGCTTTGTTGTTTCTTCTGTTCTGTGTACTTCAGTATGGCTGGTCTGGGGAGTTCTGTAAAATTCTCTTATCTCTGTCTACTTTTCCCAATTAGGATTGCTGAAATTTCAGAATTACAGTATTGACTTACAGTATTCAGCTTTTTATGTGAGTTCCAGGTATCAAAGTCAGTTTGTTAAGATTTTATGGCATTGCTTTTACCCATTGAGTTAACTGACCATCCCTGAAATTTTTTATTCACTTTTTGTCTGTTTGTGTATTTTTGTTGTTTTTTGTCTTCTTGAGAAAGTGTCTCCCTGTAACCCCAGCTGACTCAGAACTTGCTATGTAGACCAGGCTGACCTCAAACTAACAGTGATCCACCTCCCCCAAATTCCTAAGAATATGCAAGCATGGTTTCACATGAGTATTATTACACACATGTGGAAGTTAGTTAACAACTTTCATGAATCAGTTCTCTCAGCTTTGCTGTTTCTTCTGTTCTGTGTACTTCAGTATGGCTGGTCTGGGGAGTTCTGTAAAATTCTCTTATCTCTGTCTACTTTTCCCCATTAGGGTTGCTGAAATTTCAGAATTACAATATTCACTTACAGTATTCAGCTTTTTATGTGAGTTCCAGGTATCAAAGTCAGTTTGTTAAGATTTTATGGCATTGCTTTTACCCATTGAGTTAACTGACCATCCCTGAAATTTTTTATTCACTTTTTGTTTGTTTATTTTTGTTGTTTTTGGTCTTTTTGAGAAAGTGTCTCCCTGTAACCCCAGCTGACCCAGAACTCACTATGTAGACCAGGGTGACCTCAAACTCACAGTGACCCACCTCCCTCAAATTCCTAAGTGCTGGGATTATAGGTGTGCAACACCAAGCCCAGCCTAAACATCAGCCTTCAGATATAATTATCTCTTTTTAAAAAGTGTTTATTGAGCTGTAGTATATTCATACAATATTTCTTTAATCAAATTTAGATTTTAATTTAGATCTCTCCTGACCCCCCACCAGACTTCATGTGTTCTACACATTAAGCTGAGAGTGGGTCAAAGAGGGGAATAGTGAGAGGCAGATGTTATCGGGGAGGGTGGGTATATGGGGGCACTGGGACTGGGGAGGGATGACAAAGGCCAGATTGGTGTGAAACATGTAGAAATGAATGAATGGGCGAGACGAGGAATCCCAGAGGGAAATGTGATGGCCCTTTAACCCATGAGAAATGCCCATACAGTCTCTAAACATTAGTGCATATGTATACTTGGGAACGGCTTGGAAAGGAACACAGTGCCAGACAGAAGACCTCCCATTAAGTGGTTGGTGAGTGTGGTTCAAAGACTCCCAAAATAACACAGGCTATTGCCAAATCTCTTGGTTATCTCCCGGAATTAGTGGATAAGTCACTACTGCTTAAGAAAGGACAAAGTTTTGATCCAGGACTTGGAGGAATGGAGCAAGAACTGGCCTGGAGATTTTGTATGCAAAATTTAGCTGTCACAATGCTAGATGATAATATGCAAACCACCAAGAGAGAAAAACATCAAGGGTCCAAAGCATCCCTAAATCCTAATAACCATAATGACAGCACAGCAAGCTATCTCAATTGGTACAGTGGTGGCATTGGTATATGGGAGCAATCAACAGCTGTCAAATTGGAATTAAAGCCCTCTCAATGGGAGTGAACTTATGGGCAGCATGGTAATCTCAGCCAAAAACACATGGCAAGAGAGGACATAGATCCTAGAAAAAACTCTATCCCTTTCATATCTCTAGAAAAATGAATTTTCTTACCATATGCTAAATATGGATCCTTACATTTACAGGCAAGCATACTGTATACCACTCAGCAAAGAAGCTTTTTTACAACAGATGGAAGCTACTGCAGATTCCATTACTGATCAGAAACAAAGAATATACATCTGAGAGATGCCACATTCTAGGTAACACATCTACGTTGAACCTGTACACCTAAGACTTATGGAATAAG
>NW_008330485.1:41327-49814 GCF_000622305.1 Nannospalax galili
TTCAGGGACCATGATGGAAGTTGCGAGAGAAAGATTGTAAGAATCAGGGCTGTTTAATGAACACAGGGAAGAGGCTGCTTTCAGGCCACTGGATCTGTACTATAATCTGAAATCTGGTAGGGGGATCCCCCATAGTTGTTCTTTTGCCAAAGGTAACTTTGGCTCTCTGGGGTCTTTTGTGATTCCATATGAATTTTAGGTTGAATTTTTCAAGTTCTGTGACGAATGTTGAGGGTATTTTGATTGGGAATGTACTGAATCTATAAATTGCTTTTGGTAAAATTGTCATTTTCACAGTATTGAGTCTACCAATCCATGAGCATGGTAGGTCTTTCTGTCTCCTAGGGTCTTCCTCTATCTCTTTTTTAGAGTTTTAAAATTTTCATTGTAGAGCTCTTTAATGTCTTTAGTTATGCTTATTCCTAAATATGTTTTTTGAAGCTATTGAGACTGGGAGATTTTCCTTGAGGGCTATTTCTGATTGCTTGTTATTGTTATATAGAAAGGCTACTGATTTTTTTAAGTAGATATTGTAACCCACCAGTTTATGAAGAGTATTAATCCTTCTATCTTGGTTAAACTTTCAAAGAACCAGCTCTTAGATGCAATAATTCTTTGTATTGTTCTCTTTGTTTCTATTTCATTAATTTCTGCTCTGATTTTTGTTATTTCTCCTCATCTGTTAGGTTTGGGGTTGGGTTGTTCTTGCCTTTCCAGACCTTTGACTTGCACTGTTAAGTCATTTGCATGTGCTCTTTTTGGTTTATTAATGTAGGCACTAATAATAAGCTTCCCTCTTAGGATTGCTTTTAAGTTGTCCCAGAGGATTTTTTTTTTTTTTTTTGGTGTTGTATTATCATTTTCATTTAGTTCCAGAAACACTTTTCTTTCTTTCTTTTCTTTGATCCATTCATCATTCAGGCATGTGTTATTTAATCTCCATGAGTTTATGTAGTTGCTAGAGCTTCTTTTGCTGTTGATTATTAGGTTTACAGCCCAGATCTTCAACTTTATCATCCAGTCTTTGTATTTTGTTCTCCATATCTTTCATTCTTCTTGTGAGGCTTTCTCCTGTTGTTTCTAACTGATTTATTGAGTTTTTCATTCCCATGTTCATTTCACTATTTCTATCTCTTTGGTTAATTTACTTTTCAAGTAATGAATTGTTTGTGATATTTCATTAAGCCACATATTTATATATTCTTGGACTTCCATCACAGATTTATTTCTTTCCTCTTTGAGTTGTTTGTGTTTTTTGTAATTCTTTGATCATGTTTATTATTGTTCTTTTAAATTCTGCATCCTGATATTCCTCAGCGTGGTTCACATCCTAGTACACTTCAGTAGGAATAGTGGGTTTTGTTGGGGACATATTTTCTTTGGTTTTTCATATTATTTGTGTTTTTGCATTGCTATTTGTACATGTGGATGTTCTTGTTGATTGGGTCCAGTAGAAGCTTCTAATTTTCTTTTTGTTTTTTAATTTTGATTCTTTTTTATGTTGTTTATGTAGCTTGGTTGATTTTTGGTCAGGTTTGACACTGGTGTGTGTTTCAGGTTCTTGCTGGGTAGTAGACTGGCCTGAGTGGATGGTGGGACATGGTAGTAGGTAGGCTAGACAGGTTATTAGGAGGGCTGGTCTGTGTCAGACAGATCAGAAGTCAATGGAGTCTATCCCAGGGAGTTTAGTTAGTCTGCATTATGTAGCCGCTCCAAGGATCTGAGGGAGAGGAATTGGAGCCTGCCTGGGTACAAGCTGGCAAGGAATAGGGTGGCAGTGAGCAAGTGTAATTGAAAAGAGAGAAGTGGGTGGCATAGACTTACCAGAGTCCAGGATGGGCAGATCTATCCAGCAGATCGGAAGGCAGGGAAGATGGTAGAGTTGGGGGTACTGCCCGAGTAGGTACTCAGCGGTCAATGATAAAGTGTTTACATAGTGTAGGTTAGGGATCTAGTCTAGGGATCTGACCCTGAGGAACTGGAGTCTGCCTGGGTCTGAGGCTGGCAGGGACAAGTTGGGAGTGGGCTACAAGGGTGGACAGAGATGCAATGTGCAGGATCTGACTTACGAGATTCCTACATGGACAGATCTGTCTGACTGATCAGGAGCCAGGGAAAATGGAGATGGATTGAATCGCCTGAGTGGAACCTAGCAATCTATGATAGGATGTTGTGACCAGAAGGATGTTCATCTGACCCTGTGATGACAAGCCATGGACCTGCCTTCTTTCCATGCTCTGCAAAGAAGCCCCAGCCAATCACTTGAAAGTAGCTGCATGCAGGGGAGGGGCTATGGGTATAAAAGCTGGGAAAACCATGAGGCTGGTCTCTTGCCATTTTGTAAGGCTGTCCAAAACCACAGGATTTATATCTGGTTGTGAACTTTCAAACACAGCCATGAAAGGATTGGGGGAGGAGGCACTTGTCTGTAAGTAAACCCACACCCCAAGCACAGTTATCCAGTCCAATAAGCTCATTAAGTTTCTTCAAAATTGGATTTGAAGAATTTTTTCATCACCCTGCCCCAAGGACCATGGGAGGAGGGTATTGGATGCCACGTCCACCACCCAGCAGTGAATTTGACTAACATTTGGCATAGTCCAGTAGGATACCATGAATCTGAGAATGAGTTTTGGAAGAGCACTGATGATATTCCTGATATGTGGAAAGAGACCAACAATCAAAATAAAGTGCGGTGAGGGGAGAGTGTGGGCTGAGGAAATGTTAACCTGGTGGGCCATTCCCATAGGCTTAGTGAGGGTGGCTGCAGTGGCATGGTCAATGCATTGGACAGTGAAATATGTAACTAGGGTGAGGCCTTCTAAACAGTCATGGTCGATGGGTGAGATCCCAGGGTGGCAGCCATCTTGTAGATGGCATGGGGTAGCATGCCAGCTTGACAGGTGGGGTCTACCACATGTATATGGAGAGACCTTGAAAACAGCGGAAGGTCTGGAACAGATTCTACAATCTCTGGGAGTAGCACACCAGGGACAGAAATGTCAAAAAGCAGCTGCAGAGGCCACTTGGCCACTGCTATTCATAATAAAAAAAAGTGTCCCAGGTGGAGGCCTTAGCCATAAGGGAAACTGAAAGTGTTTTAGAAGGATTAAAACAGGAGAGGGATATGAGTCTGGCCTCTTTGGTACTGGCCTCTGACCTTGCAAGTAAACTAGATAAGATAAAAAAGGAGATGGAGGTGATGGCATGCCATCTTTTTACATGTAGGAGGTCAAAAGGGAAAAATCACCAGATCAGAATGATAATAAAAGGCCCATCCTGGGATCTTAAAACCTGGAACCCCTAGGAATAGTCAGGTTCTGTCAGGAAGTGACCTAGAGATAGTGGGAGATGCTCCTCAGGTCTGACCTTTAATTCAAAGAAAGGGAAAATCCATGGTCCTACATGCTGATGGAGAGCTTAACCATGTGCAGGAGACCATGGTAATCAGAGAATACTCAGCACCAGAACTACTAGAACTGGGAAAGACATTTAAAAATCTATGAAAGAGCCTGTGGCCACCTGGCTTGTGAGGTTATGGGATATGGGGGCAGATAGAGGCAGAGAAGTTAAGCAGCATAACCACTTATCCCTCTTTGAGACAAAGACTTCACAATTTAAGACAACATGAGGGAAACCAGTCCATGATTGACTGGCTCATACAAGCCATTCAGGATATGTGGGTATCTCCAGCTGAGATTTCCATGAATATTAAAGCCTGGAAAACCATTGAGGAAGGACAGGTCTGTTGAGGGAACTGGGCATGAGGGAAGCTGTATTTGCTGCCCAGTTCATGGACTCAGACAAGATTGTGCTTACAGTTAAGAAAGGAACCGATTCAGCAAGGTATGGGACTGGTATGGGACTTTGGTGGCCCTGCTAAGCCCCATGGTGGGTCATGACCTGTATGAAGCTGGTGAGGCTCTGGCAGATTTAAATGATTTAGAAAAATATGTAAACAGGGTTCAAAAGCTGCTAAAGCAGGTAGACACAGGGAAAAGGGCCAGAACTTAGCAAAGAGTCCCCTCAGTGTCTCCCCAGCACAGATGTGAATGGATTTGCAAAGAACAGGAGTTACTAGGTTCAAGATAGATGGGTAGCCAAACGCTGTGCTGGTGAGTCTGTAAAGGGCTTTAAGACCTGACCAGCAATAGATCACAGAAGTAAGAGAAACTGGGAAACAGGGGGTGCAGGTAACTCCAAATGTGGCCTCTACTCCAGAGAAAGGCAGCCTCATTGAATGGGACCCCCACAACACTGCCTTGAAGGGGCGACCAAGGTTGCCCACATGTGAGGGCCATACTGGGTGACCAGAGGCCATATGTCAAATTGAGGATTTATTGGTCCACCACTAATATACAAAACGCATGGGCCCTAGTGTATACTGGGACAGAATGTACATTAATTCATGGCAATCCCCAACAACATCAGGGCCAGTGGATAGCGGTGGATGGGTATGGGGATGAAACCATAAAAGTAAAGTTTACTAGGCTCATTTTGGGAGTGGGCAATTATCCCCCCCCCACCAGAATATAAGTTGAGCATCTCTCCCTTTCAAGAGAACATTTTAGAAGTGGATGCCTTGCTGGGTCACACCCTACATACTACTGTGGGAGAGTTTTGGCTGAGGATGTGAACAGTAAAGGTGATTACTTGGGAGTGGGCAAAATGGGAGTCAGTCAAATTGCCCACCCCATGGAGGGTGATGAATATCAAACAATACTGTCTGTCTCGGGGTGAAGATGAAATATTTGAAACTATTCAGGAACTAGAGTGAGTGGAAGTTATCTGCCCAGCTCAGAGCCCTTTCAATAGTGCCGTTTGGCCTATCAGGAAGCCAGATGGCTGCTGGAGAATGACTGTAGATTGCCAGGAGTTAAATAAGGTGGTGCCTCCTGTTCATGCAGGGGTGCCCAACTTTGCATTGCTAAATGATCAGCTGGTACAGGAAATGGGGTCCCATAGTATTCTCCTATCTGATGAATCCCAAGTTCAATTTGCATTCATATGGAATGGATGAAATTGGACTTTCACAGTACATCCCCGAAGTTACCTCCACAGCCTTATGGTTTTTCATGGGTTAGTGGCCTGGGACCTGGGCCTGTTATCCTGCCCTCCTTATGAAAGGAGGTTCCACTACATAGATGATATAATGCTAACTTCAGAGTGCCTTACAGACTTGGAAGCACATTTCTGGAGCATACAAGTGCATCTGAAGGAGCAAGGATTGAAATGAACCCACAGAAGGTTCAAGGGCCCAGTACAGCAGTAAAATTCTCTGGAGTTTTATGGTCAGGCAGAACTGGCATGATACCCAGTGTGGCAGCTGAGAAAATCTTACAAAAACTTGTACCAATAACTAAGCAGTTACAGGCATTTTGGGGACTTCTCAGGTATTGGCCAATTTTTATACCTCAACTTGCTCAGGTTACCCACCACTTTATAATGTAATAAAAAGAGGTGCTACATGGGATTGGGATATAAAGGCCCAAGAGGCTTTTGGGCAGGCCAAGGTACTGGTTGGGCAAGCTAAGCAGCTATGTGCCCCAATATCTTGGTGTCCCTTCCTCTTGGAAGCCACCAAGAACCCCGAAGGTTATGGGTAGGGCTTGTGGAACAACAACCACAAAAGGTTCTGGTCCCAATCATGGAAAGGGAGAGGAGTACCATTACACAGCTCTAGAACAGCAACTGCTGGCTGTGTACAAAGCATTGCAACAGGTGGAATCCATTACAGGCCCCACCCCCATTACTGCAAAAACCACATATCCCATAAAAGGATGGGTGGAGGGGTAGCCAAGCCCCTCTCAGGGGTAGCCCAAAACCAAATGCTGCAAAGATGGCATGTGTATTTTCAACAGCGAGGTGTGGTGTTAGCAAGCACGATCACCAATACAATACAAGCAGTACTAGGAAGGGTCTCATTTCAAGGCACAGAACCTCTCCCTCCACCTCCTATAGTTGACCCTTCAGCAAAACCTGACCGAGTGCTAGAAGAAGCTCCCCCAATTCTGGCTGATGCCTGGTATCCCAATGGTACTAGCAGGGGTGCCAGACAAGAAGGGGTAGCAGTGGCAATACAGATGAACACTGACACTATAGGGTTAGAGAGGGGAGAAGGAGACAGCAGTCAATGGGCTGAATTGAGAGCTGTATGGATAGTAATAATGAGGGAGCCTTGGCCAGTTACAATTTGTATTGAAAGTTGGGCTGTGTTTATGGGTTTAACATTATGGATGGTTCAGTGGGAAAAAGAAAACTGGCAGGTGATGGGACAGCCACTATGGAGACAACAAATTTGGAAAGACATATATAATAAAATGCAGGAGGAGCTAGTGCCCCTGGTAGTTTACCATGTGGCTGCCTCCACCTGGTGAGTACCCCTGGGAATCAGGAAGCTGATGCCCTTACCAAGGGGAGGGCTGTCTGTCCTCAGGTTCCCCTAGGAGCAGTTCACGGGATTCATATCAATTTGGGCCACAGAGGAGCTGACACGGGATGGAGAATAGCAAAAGCAGCCAGCATTCCCATAAAATATGCTGACATCCAACAGGATGTCCAGGCCTGTGAGGCATGTTCCCAGTTATGACCCTGGAGGATGGATGCCATGATGGGACACATGCACAAGGCAGCTCCCCCTGTGAGAGACTGGCAAGTAGATTATATAGGGCCCCTGCCAGTCAGTGAGGGGTGTAAATATGCGCTCACTTGTGTGGACAGTGCCAAAGGCTTTACACAGGCCTTTCCTTGCAAGAGAGTGATGGCAAGGCAACTATTAAGGGGCTTACTGAACTCAGTGTCATGTATGGATGCCCAAGGCAAATTGATAGCGACAGAGGCACTCATTTCACAAGTACACATGTGCAAGCTTGGGCTGATGATAATCAGGTTCAATGGTATTTCCACCTTCCATACCTACAGGACCAGGGTTAATTGAAAGTAAATACGGGTTGCTAAAGGAACAGTTGAAAGTCTTAAGCCCAGAAGGAACCCTATGTGGGTTGAAAAAGGCCCTTCCAGAAGCCATAAGTTTGTTAAATGAAAATCTCAGTACCAGGGGTGGGTTGCCTCTCCATGAGCAGTTGGCCAAAGAGACCCCAGAGGTCCCCAAACCTACAAAGGAGATTTCCAATAATGTTGGTTTCACACCTGAGTGGACGGTAAGACCTTATTGTTGAAGATGCCATATAATGTGAGCACAGGACAGGGAGAAATTAAGCTTGGACTAAGATGGAAACTCCCTACCACTGTATGGGTGGATTTCATAGTGCCAGAAGGCGCTATGCAGATGGCTGGTGGAGTAATGTCCCCTATTATCTTGTTCAACGAAGGACCCCCAATGTGGCACTATCAACATGCAAAGCAAGATGTTACTGCAGGTGCAATAATGGCTTGTCTACTGTGGGTACAACCAGCTAATTATTGATTGGACCTTATGCCCACTCCTAGGGTTGGAACACACATCTGGTATTGTAGACCAGGCCAATACCCTGTGGTAGGAGAGATTATAGGCCCCAATGGAGAAGCCACTCCAGTTGAATTGTTAGATGGATGCAATATGCTTCCTGAAGTACCATTCAAGTATTTGTGTTTACACACATGAGCTATTATTGCAGATACTGTTTACATGATCTTGCTTCTTGATTTTCTTTGTTTTTATGGTAGGTGGAATGCTACTAAATCGAGCCATCAGCCCATGACAGAGGAAGCAGAGACTTGAAGTGTCCAGTGCCCTATTACAATGGAAGAAAGGTGGCCCCACTGCCTCTGAGGCTCAGGGATATTAGTGGAAAAGGTGGGTGGAAATTTTGTGAGAGCCAGAGGGAGGGGTGGAGTGTGTGACCCAGAGGCTGTTCCTCTAACCCTCTGATGTTAAGCCATGGACCTGCCTCATTCCCATGTTCTGCAAAGAAGTCACTCCCGTTCCCTCTTCCAGCCAAGCAGTTGACCCTAGCCACTTGCAGGGGAGGGGCTAAGGGTATAAAAGCTGGGAAAGCCAAAGGCTGATCTCTCACCATTTTGTAAGGCTGTCCAGAACCACAGGATTTATATCTCGGTGTGGATTTTCCAACACAGCTGTGAAGGGGGGGGGGACCTGCTTGTTTGTAAGTAAACCTGCACCCCAAGCTCAGTTATCAAGTCCAATAAACTCATTAATATTCTTCAAACTGGGGTTTGGAGAATGTTTTCCTCAGGCTGTTGCAAGGACTGTGGGAGGAGGGGATTAGATGCCACATGTACCTCCCAGAAGTGAATTTGACTTACAGGTGTTTAGTTAGTTTGATTTGGAAATCTAGTCCAGGGATCTGAGCAGGAGGACACGGAAGGGTGCCTGGGTCCAAGGCTGGCTGGAGATCATATAAGTAGATCATCTGAAAAGACATATATTTACATACTCTGAAAAATGTATTTTCCTAATTAGAAATAATATGAACGGGAGAATAAATGAGATACTTCAGAGGAAGCACTAGAGACATGCACCTTGTT
>NW_008330485.1:50197-50426 GCF_000622305.1 Nannospalax galili
TACTGGAAACTTTGCAGAGGTTTCTACCTGAAGCATAGAACACATAAGCCTGGAAATAAGTTAAAATATTCAGTCTAGAATTTGAAATTTCTACCATGAACTTTTATATACTTGTGAAAACTATGCTCCAGAAACCCCATTTCAGATATAGAGCACAAATCATTTCTTGGGAATATCAAGAAAGAGAACAAAACCAAGGAAAAGAGTTTTGGAAAAAAAATGATTAGGA
>NW_008330485.1:50542-55197 GCF_000622305.1 Nannospalax galili
TGTATATGTGCTGTCTAAGTGAGCACAGAAAAGTATAACTTATGGGGTGTTTTTGAAGAGTGGAGAATTGACACAGTATCTCAATCTGTATCACATGTTGGTCTGGAATTCACAGCACAGACCTCAGCTTTTATAGTCCTAGAATTAGTGGGATGAACTACAATAACTCGTTCTCAGGGGTTCTGTATTGGATATACTATTTGGAAAACGGCTGAATTCATGTTCAAATTGATTATAACATACGAAACCTCTCAGTTCATTGCTTCATTAATTTAAAAAGTCACAGGATTTGATTAGTGCTCAAATTCTGTATTTCCACATTGATTTATACATATTTCTAGTTATACTATTCCCAAGTAACTAAGTTATTTCTACTAAGATGCTGCTGCCCTCATTAATGCACTCAGTTCTGAGGAACTTGGAGGCAGAAGAGCAAAATCTCCTACCATCTTCTCTCATTTAGCTCACGGCCCACTACACAGGTGTTGCCATGTATCCCACAGTAATAGTACATGTGCATTTCTCCATATCTAATAATACAGCTGATGAAGAAGAATGGAAAAGACTGTCTCTGCTGAATAACCCTGAACGTTCAACTCTAACTGAATCTGCTTTGCATATTTCTTATCTAGAGATTCCCCAACTCACACAGTTCTATTGTTGAATCCCCAGAGAGCATGCAGATTTTCTGTAGTGGATTATGCCTATCCAAGCAACATCAGCTCTCCATCGCCAGGCTGTGATTTTTGTTGGTCTTCATCCCAGGTGAGATTAAGAATGGGATAAATAATTCCTTGAGTTTCTTTCTCATGGAAGTTTTCAAAGCATTATCAAAATAATTCATTCTGATAACTATGTGACCAAGAGAATCTGGTTCCAGGAAAAACTGATTCTTTGCCTTAAATCTTAAAGTTCTAATCTCTACAGAGTCATATGTGTTAAATAGTTTGGATATTTAATTTACTTTTTCACTATTATAAATATGCAGATCTGCAAATGGGCAATGACTTAATCTAGTTTATAGTTACTCCAGCCATCTATATTTTGGAGAGAGTCACTTGCCATTTGTAAAATCAATCCCAATGATGAACTGAGTGTTTTTGTTAACAACACACCACGTCACTTTAAGAAGCCATGATTAGGGATATATCTCTCCTGGATTCCAGAGTCCTGAAGTGAAATTGTTCTTCTAATTCCTAACCACCATTTAGCTGTTCTACATGACATTTTCCAGAAAACACAGCCATTCTCCAAACATTTTGATAGCATTTTGCAAAACCAGTAGAATTCCTGATGGGAAAGATGACAGAGTGAACTAGTGTGTATCTTCCCACTAGTAGGGTTTTATCTATGCCTTATGCCGTCTGAGCCTATAGCCACTTCAGTTGTTTTGACACTAGGTGGTAATCTAAGTGCAGTTTGCATGTATTCAACTGTAGACTAGCAGCCATGTAGAACAGGAGATTGGTAGGAAGAATGTGAGTCATTTCTGCAAATTTTAGACAATGACTGGTTCACAACTATGTAAGTAACTCCTGATAAACTTATTAATATGGATTGATTCATTCCTGTGGCTGACAACCACCTGTAACTCCACTGTATCTGATAATCTAGTCAGGTGTCTGTGTTAGCAACAGCATACGGCAGGAGAAAGAGAGACAGAGAGAGAGAGAGAGAGAGAGAGAGAGAGAGAGAGAGAGAGAGAGAGAGAGATGGGCTAATCATTTTTAAAATTTTTATAAAAATAGATTTGTACATGTCATTTTTGTGCTCAGTTGTTATCATTCAAATTTGGAGATAATTTTTTAGAAATTTCTCAAGATAATCATGCAAATAATCCCAACACAGTTTATTGATGGTCATTCCAGGACAGTTTTTTCCTCATTATCAGCAAAGTGGACAAAACTGATGGTTATTATTACTTTGTGGATCCTAGACATCCCTGTATTTTGTAAATCTCAACTCCAGATACATCATGGACAATGCATTAGACAGGCAGCTCTAGGATTTACTGCCACTTCTCTAAGGTTTATTTTTGATCTTTCACATAGAGAATCACTCTCGATTTTATTACTATTAATTTTATAGGTAAAGGTATCAGACTATCAGTTCATGTAGCATAATTTTCATAGTAAATGGGAATATGTATTGATAAGACAGTTATATTTTCAAAGAGCCACTTCACTAAGGCCTGAAAACTCAGAAATTTTCAAATTTGAAACATCTCACTTAGTGGAAATTTAAGCAATGACCACAGGTATACAAACACATTTTTGTATTTGTAGTTAGTGATAAGGTGAAGGCTGAATTTGGAAGGCAGGCTTAGGGTTGTGTTGTATTTTCCTTACAGTAGATTAAAAATAGGCATTTATCCATAAACTGATTTTACTTTCCTATTAAAACTTTGTTTAGGAACTATGGATGCTTTTGGTGTTTGAAGAGTCATTTTTTCAACAGAAAGATAAGTTATTTACTTAATCTCTCTGTTCATACACAGAAACAGATATTCGTTTCTCTAACACAGAAGGCATGATATTTCTAATTCCAACCTAAAGCACATACTATAAGTATTCTCCTTTCCAACAAGCAATTCCTACTTCCAACAGAGAAAGCCATTGTTTAATCAACTCTCCCATGAAAACTAACTCTCATTTTCTACTACAGTTGCATACATCTTTTCCAACATATTACTATATAGATGTAACATCAGATACCACTCTGTGGCAATGAACACATTTCTGTCATTGCATAGGTATGTTTCTCAACTTCTTTGATTGGGATTAATGTACAGGCAACCCCTCACTTTGTGGATGCCAAGCTGAGGGGCCAGGAATGGAGGGTGGAGAGGAGCCAGGATGTTAAAGATTCCTAGAGCCACTAACAAATGAGACAGTTTTTATTAGGTGAGGGCACAGAGGGCTGTGGGCAGGCATCTGCTTGGTGAGCACACCTATGTCCATGATTCTATTGATTTTATATAGGAAGTCTTAGAAAGTTGGCTTCTTACCAAAACTAATTATGCAACAGATTAGATCACTGTTTCATTTTGGGGTCCTCTGATTCCCAGTGTCAGCCATTTTGGGCCAATTCTTACCCCTGTAGATGTCTAGCATTAGCCATTTTGACCCATGCTGGAAATCCAAGTCCTTTTCTCTAAACCTAAACAGGCCTTCAAAGCCTCAAAACCCTTCATCCTTGATACCATTCACCTTTATGACTGTCATTCCCTCTTACCCATAAGATCCCACAAGCATTTATACTTCCATTTGAGGAAACACTCTGGACTCCATTAATTTAATTTAATTTAATTTAATTTAATTTAAATCAACAGAAGAGGGTGTCAGATCCCCTGAAATTGGACTTCTGGACTGTTGTTAGCTGTCATGTGTGTGCTGGGTTTTGAACCTGAGTCTTCTGTAAGAATAGCCAGTGCTCTTTCTTAACTTCTGTGTCCTCTCCCCCACCCCCAATTTTCAATGCTGTATTCTTCTCATTAATCTTCTTTAGCCCCCATTGTCCTAGGGACAGACATTGATAACTCTTACCTTTTATGGCAGGAAAAGATTTGACAGTGACAGAATACACAGATTTGAGGCACACAGTAGACTGAAAACCATGAGTGAACCCTTGTTAATAACGGATTTCCACTGGAAAAAAAATGGCCTAGGTTAAGACTGGATTGAGTGTTGGAACAATAATATTGAGTTTTTCAGGAGAAATCAGGTCAGTTGTGTATAAACATAAGCTAAGAAGGAAAATCATTCTCACCACAAAGGAAGGGAGGAAATTTCTAAATTTGGGTGGCTGTGCTGGGAGTAATGAGGCTCTCTCTCCTTTCAAATCTTGACCCTGGAGTTGCCTTTTGTTGTATATGTGAACGTAATTACTGCTCTCTTATTTCATATCAAGTTTATCACTGAATTGAATCCACAGGGGAAGGTAATGAGTGACCAGTTAACTTCACAGGCACCGGTGAAAAGAACCTGTTTACATTTTTAAAATTCTGAAATTGTGCCATAAATAACAGCATCTGTCTGTGACAGAAAAGTAGCAATAAAGCATGTGCTGGTGACTGAAATTAATCAAGATAAGATGCTATTCACAGAACACAGAATTAATACTGTCACTCTGACAGCTAGTGCAATACATTCATTGTAGAAACATCTGCACATAACTAATTTGGCCTGGGACACCTGGGACCTGTGTGCCATCGCTGAGTTACTGAGATGAACAAGCCTTGCAGCTATGCCCAGGCCTGCTCAGTCCCTGACGATTTTATTGTGTCCAGAGCATATTCCATTACTGTGAAGAATTCTTAATAGGCTCCTTATAACCTGTGCAGGAGTTAGCTTATTAGCATGTAGGTTGTTTCCATTTCATGGCTATTGTGAATAAAACATCAATAGTCATGAATGAACAGGTATCTCTCTCAAAGGGTATAGAGTCCTTTGGGTATATGTCCAAAAGGAGTATGGCTGGATCATGTGGTATATCTATTTCTGGCTTTTCAACCAATCTCTACACTGCTTTCCATAGTGGCTGCAGAAGTTTTTTGTCCCACATGCAGTGAATGAGCATCCCCCTTTCTCCACATCCTCACCAGCATTTGGTATCATTTGTTCTCTTGATCCTAGCCAGTCTGATTGGAGTAAGAT
>NW_008330485.1:55666-58239 GCF_000622305.1 Nannospalax galili
ACATTGTAAGGTCTTAGTAGAAGCAGTCAAGCAATATTCTTGACATCTTTCTCTGTTTCTTTCTTTTCTGCGTTAGCAGAAATAGGGTAAAGGACACCCATAGGCTCTCCTGGGGCCTTGACCCCATCTTGCTGAGGTTGCTGGAGAATATTTATTAACCTAATCTCCCTACTTTGGGATGATCTCCAGCCACTCCCACTAGTCCAGAGTTCAAGCCTTCTCCATTAGTTAGTAAGAAACGGTGCATTTCGTTCCCAGCAGCACTCCTTGGGTTTTGGCCCTGTCGTGCTGAGGTTCCAGAGAGTTCCTGACTAGCTAGGAGACATAGCCATATCCAGTCCTGATAGGTCACAATTCACCTGCTTTCAGACCAATCCCAGTCACTTGGCTCCAGAACTAATAGCTTCTTTGCTTAGCTAGTCAGAACCAGCCCAACAGATACCCATCACATTGGCTGGGCCTAGGCACTCATAAATATGTTCAGGGAACTGAAAGAAGAAAGGTATAAAAGGTGAATGAAAACAGTGACACACAAACCATTGAATGAGATAAGTAAAACAATTCAAGGCATGAAATTAGAATTCACTAAACGTATAGAATCTCCAAGGAAAAGCTAAACAAAACTAGAAATGAAAAATTCAATAAGTTATTTACAAACACACACTGAGCCCATTATATTCGAGTGAGCTCTGTAAGCTTTCTGATTCATAAATCAGGCACAGTCTCTCAGGCAGATGGAGGAAGTGTACAGGTCCAGGACTGTGTGGGGTGGAAGCAGCTGGTGGGACCCTGAGTGGGGGTTTTTGTTCAAGTGTGAAGCACTGTGGGAGGAGAACTATAATACTGCTGACAGTAATAATCAGCCAGGTCTTCAGCCTGGACACTGCTGATGGTGAGAGTGAAATCTGTCCCAGACCCACTGCCTATGAAGCGATCAGGGACCCCAGATTCCCGTCTGGATGCCAAGTAAATCAGCAGTTTGGGAGCCTGTCCTGGTTTCTGCTGGTACCAGGCCAAGTAGTCGTAAGTACCATATGTAATACTCTGACTGGATTTGCAGTTCATAGTGGCCCTCTGTCCTGCTGATACTGACAGAGAGCGAGGAGATTGGGTCATAATGGTGTCCCCACAGGTACCTATAATTAGGAAGAACAAATGATTATACACTCATACACACACACACACACACACACACACACAAACACACAATAGAAGCATTGGAATTTGACATTTACAATCTTTATAAAAACATTATGTCAGTATTCACACTGTGTTCATACAGGAAATAGTAATTATATCTTATTACATCTTATAATTACCCGTTATCTTCTTAATAATATTAATCTAAAGATACTGTAACAGCTTTAAAATTCTCACCAGACACCCAGAACAGCAGGGCCAGGAGGACCTGGGTCTGTGGCACCATCTTGCTGTACATGTCTCTGATGCACCTCAGTTTTCACTAATCAGGCCTGGTTTATAAAATCTGATCAGCTGGGCTGGGCCTGGAGGGGCCTATGCAAAGCAGTGAACAGATATAAAGCCAGATTGTTGGGCATGAGTGAACCTGGTGTAAATCAACAACCGAAAACACTGTCATAGAAAGTGAAAGTAATGAGTGGAAAGGAGTCAACATAGAAGCTGAAGGTGAACTTAGAGCTCTGAAACCAGAACTACTAGACCCACTATGACATGTTTTCATTTAAAACCTACAATACATTCCAGTGCATTTAGTTCTAAAGAAATGATATAATAATGACCTCAAGTCTGTGATCCTTGGAAAATATAAAACATCCAAAAAATACCCAGCAAGATCAAAAGAAATGAGCAAATATAGGGAAATTAAGAAGAGGAAGAGAGAAAGGAGAGAAGGATGGGAGACCAGGATGTCAGGAGGAAGGAGGTTTAGCTGTGAGGTAAAAAGGGGGAAAAATGGAAAGACAAGCAAGTAGCAACTGTTTATGACTTTTTGAAAATTTCATCCAATATATTGGTCAAATTTGGATTTCCATCCCTCATCTTCACCCTCTATGAAAAACTGCTTTAATTTCACCTCTCTCTCACTTCCTTTTCCTCCCCACGCACACAAAGAGATATAGACATGAGACAGAGAGAGAGAGAGAGAATCACTTATTCAGCACTGAAAAGAAATACTTTATGCTTGAACCGCAGTTTGAGTCTAACACTAACATTTATTGGACATTTATCTGAGATGGTATCTATGCAAAGAATGCTATAGCTGAGGTGCTCAAGGACACTAAGTTGAATCTTCCTACCTCCAAAATTGTGACATTTAATCTATTATGTTTTCAGCCAACATTTTTGTGGCCCTTTTTAAAGGACAGCCCCCCAAAATCTAATGAACCATGCTGTAATATAGAAAGTCACTTTGGGGAAAAGATATAATTAATGATTTTGTCATATTTTCTTTTATCAAAAATAAAAGAATATGGACATTTTGAGGCCTGGGTCTACATAGTCTCTGCTCACATAACTTGAAAAGCAACTATGCTTATTTAAAGACTCCTTTAGATTTTTAAGGTGCTGTGCTATGTGTGTCTAATCTGAATAAT
>NW_008330485.1:59302-69155 GCF_000622305.1 Nannospalax galili
CTCACCCTGCAAAAACTTAACTCCAAATGAATCAAGGACTTCAACGTGAAAACTAATACACTGAATTTCATAGAGTAGAAAGTAGGGAGGTCACTAGACTTTAGGGACACAGGAAAAAATTTCTGGAAAAGACTCTGATAGTGCTGGTGGAAAATTGAACTATACATCTGACACGAGGTTTGTATCTAGACTATATGAAGAAACCAACCAAACAACACCAAGAAAAGAAGCAATTTGATTAACAATTATGACAAGGCACTGAACAAAATTTCTCAGAAGATGAAATTAAAATGTCAGAAAAAATTTCAAGATTTTTAGCCACTATGTAATTCCAAATGAAAATTCATTTGGAATTTCATCTCACTGAAGTCTGAATGATTAAGATAACAAAAGTTAATGATACCAAATATTGGTGAGGATGTGAGGAAAGAGGGGTACTTATTCACTGCTAGTGGGAATGTACATTGTGTAGTCATTATGCAACTCAGTGAGAAGGGTCCTCAAAAAGCTAAAAATATATCTCCAACATGGTCTAGTCATGTCACCCTTGGGCATATACTCAAACAACTCTCTATCCTAGTACAGAGATACTTGTCCATCCACTTTTGTAGATGCTCTATTCACAATAGCTGGGAAATGGGTGAAGTCTGAATGACCATCAACTGAAAATTGATAATGAATGTATGGCACATTTTCACAGTGGACTATTACTTTGTTAAGGAAAAAATATGAAATTCACAGATAAATGAATGAAACTGGAAACAAACATCATGTGTGAGGTAACCCAGACCTATAACTGTCACATATCCTCTCTCATAAGTGTATGCAATCTTTAAATATTTAGATATGTGTATTTAAATTAGGACATCCATAGAATTCAGTATAACAGGAAAAGTTCATGCGAGACATATGGGAGGGGAGCTAGAACACAGTGACATAATGGGGGAAGTGGGAATAATGACATAGGAAAGGTTAAATGACAGGGTAATTGGAGTTCACGGCAGAGGAGAGAGCATGAGGAAGGATAATTAGCAGTAAAATGTTTCTCATTTCATATCAAAATCTACAATATAAGCTTTCTCTCTCTCTCTCTCTCTCTCTGTATATATATATATTCATTTTACCGGTTCTGTTTCTTTAGAGAACCCTGACTAATACAGGGTACGAATTGGCTAGGCAGTTAGGGTAAAAAGACCCCAAAGAAAAGTAGCCAGTTTCTGGGTTAAAAGTCAAAATGTCCTTGGGCCTGTTAGCAACACACTCTGTTCCAAAGGCCAAAAATGTCAAAATGTCAAAAGCATTTGGGAGCTTTATGGGCGGGCGGGTTTCGCGGAGTGCCAGCTGCTGGGCGTGGCGCCGGTCTCCCACGGGACGCTGGGGTGTGGCGGGGCGGGCACCGGGTTTGTTGCAATACAAATATGAGTGAAGAAGCTTTGAAGAAAGTCTTTGTTGGTGCTTTCTATCTTCATGGACATGGTGCATGACAGCATTGCATCACTTGATAAGGTATTCTGTAAGGGACAGGAGAGAACTGATGTCAGTCCTCTCAAAACAGGTCCACATGGTTTCCTTCTCAATGAATGAACCAACCAGAATTTTCATGTGTCCTTTTTTGGTACATCACAAAATTATACAAATGTTTATCTTATGCTAAGGAAAAATTATTAATTTTCCATTTGTTTTAGAATTATTGTGACAGTTCTTATTTTTCTAGCCTACACATATACTAATTATAATTAAAATTCTAGAAGTTATTCTACAGTATATTTACTTCATGTTACGGGTGGCTTATGAAGTGCCCCCTAAAAGGTTAATGTGTGAAAGTTTTGGTGCCTAGCTATAAGATCCCACCACTTAGAGATGAGTGGTTCATGAGGACTCTGACACAGTCAAAGGATGTATCCATTGAGGATGCACACATTAATGACATGATTGCTATATGGTAGAAAGCAGAATGCCCAGGCTGGGTTTGAAGAAGTAGGTCACCAGGTCACCTAGGGCATGCCTTTGAAAAAGCAATCTCTCTGTCTCTCTGTCTCTCTGTCTCTCTGTCTCTGTCTCTCTGATTCCTAGATGTCAGGGGTGTATAGCTTTTTCGTGAGATGCCCACCCTCCATGGTATTTTAACTTTTCATTAGTTCCACAGCAATGAGCCAAATCTACTCTGTACAGAAACGTCTCAGACAAAATTAGTCTTTGCTCCTTTACGTTGGCTTCCTAAGTTCTTTAGGCACAAGGAAGAAACAATTGGTACACTTAGCACAATCCACACAGCACCTCAGTTGTCCAGGGAAACACCCAGCACATCTGTGTCCCCATTTTAGGTATGGGAACATGGAGAAAATGAAAAAGGGCCAATTCCTATGGAGACAGCTTTAAAAGATATTTAGATTTTTCAAATAGTTATATGACGTCTATAAATCTCTTCATCCCTGCAGTATTGTTTTGTTTCAAAATATGTACACAATATTTCAATTAAAAAATTAATGTGATAGATACTATGTTGTTTTACAAGGGCATAATTAAATTCTAGAAATTCTTGTGAAATGCAAAATGGAAGAGTGTGTTGACACAAAATCATATCCATCAGTATAATGTAGACTGAAGTTTCTCAGTTTCCACAGCTGGAAAGTAGATAAGGAGACTGTGGAGGGAAATGTGGCCTGGGAGAAGGGAGAGGGCACAACCAAAAATATCACATGATTATGTAGAGACAAATGTCACTGCTTTACCTTCATGGGTAGATCCTAGACTTTTTACTTTTTATAAGTAGATAAAGCACACACAGACACACAGACACACACACAGACACACAGACACACAGACACACACACACACTGCAAAGGAGAGAGGGAAGGAAGGAGCATAACACTAAGGGACAATGTGTAAAAGTGGGGAATGGAAAGGGATTAAGTGATGCAGGTCTTCAAATAACATGAGGTACTTGGAAGAAATTGGAAGTTGACAACACTCTCCAGTCCTAGCTGAGGACATATTGCAACTGAGAGTTGATGAGAAAGAGAAAGTTTTTCTTACTGATGTGAAAAGTGATAGGTTGACGTGACTCCAAAGGATAGACCCACAGCCAAGAACATCTGAAAACACAGATTAGACTAGAAAGACCTTTAAAAAGAAAATAACCATAGAGGACTTGAAGTTGGGGATGGAGTAGTACCGTGCTGTTGAAGACGGGGGAGAGGATCTGAATAGGAGCAAAATATCTCATATGAAATTTTCAAATCCTAGCCATATTTTTAAAATATAATGCATTTATGAAACCCAAACTTGTGCGATTATGCACATTAATGAGGAAATATTAATTATATTAGGAAAAAACTGGAGCCAACAGTTCCTCAACTGCAGAGTGAAGAAGAACTACAGGAGTTGTGAAAAGCAAGGGACAGATTCTGTTTCACAGCTTCCAAATGGAAATGAAACATGGGAACGAACATCTTGACATCACCCACTGAGTGCTATGCTGCACTTCTGGACTCGAAAATTATGTAAAAAGAATTCCTCACATAGAAGACACAATATTTGTGGCAAATTTCTAAAGAAGAAGAATAAAACTAAATCAAAGTTTTTATAGTATTTTTCTTTGAGGATCTTTCACATAAAAAAATCTAGGAGAGTGCATGTAGTCTATTAAATTTCTCCTGAGCTCTGCAAACTTTCTGGTTAAGATGTGAGTTACAGCCTCTCAGGCAGATGGAGGACATGTGCAGGTCCAGGACTGTGTGGGGTAGAAAAAGCTGGTTGCAGTTTGAGCGGAGTATTTGTTTGAGTTTGGAGCACTATGGGAGGAACTCATGATAATGCTGCCAGTAGTAAACTGACAGGTCTTCAGCCTGGACAGTGATGATTGTGAGACTGAAATCTCTCCCAAACCAACTGCCTGTGAAGTGATCAGGGAACCCAGAATGTTGTGTGGATGCCCTGGAGATCACCAGTTTAGGAGCCTGTTATGGTTTCTGCTGGTCACAGGCCTAGTAGTTTGCATGTAATGGTGATCCTCTATCCTTGCTGACACAGCCAGAGAGGCAGGAGACTGGTCATAATGATGTCCCTATAGGCAAATGAAATTAGGAAGAAACAATGAGCACTAAATATATATAAAGAGAGAGACTTTATAATGCAAATATTGAAAACTGTCATTTAAAGAGTCCCGTAAAATGGCAATATGGTAGGTTTTTTATTGTGTTCATATGTCAATAAGCCATTATACCACAGTACATGATATCTGTATCTCTATCTCTTTAACAAGATGTTCTGAGTGAAAAATCCCACCACTGGAGACTCTGTCTTGTAAACATCCAAAGGGGTTGAAAGTAACTCTGCAGGAATGTGTTTTCTTGTGGTGAGCACACAGATGCTGATACAGGTGTGGTCTAAAAGGATCAGGCTCCATCCTGAACTGGCACCAGAGTTCGGAGGCATTAACCATGTGGTTTTGAAGGAATAGAAGCAAGCCTGAGAGGTCATGAACAGAAGAATGCAGGCGATGTGTGACTGGATTTGATTATCTGCATCTCTAAAATGAAGAAACATCTTAAATTAGGTCTCTGGGGTTTGCTCTGTTCATTGTGGCCAAGTGGAGGAAAAGGATAAAGGACTTCCTCCTAAAATTGATGAAGTTACAACCTGTACGGACCCCCATTGTGCAAGTATACAGACTGGAGAATTACAGAAAAGACTCAGATTTCCTGCTGTTTTTCATTCATACTCAAACCTCCATTTTTTTTATTTTCACGTGCCAAGAATCTTTGACATTCCATTCCATTTTCTCTGTAAAATATTTGTGATATTTCTTGAGGATTTAGTATGGTTATAAACCCTTCCAGAGAGGTTTTTATCTGAGTTACCGTGTAAGAAGATATCCTTAACTAATTTATAGGCTGTTGACTAATGGACCCCTGTACACCATGCATTTCTTGAATGAAAACTCTTGACTATGCTATTCTACAGTGATATTATCTGTATGAAATACTAGTTGATGTTTTTCTGGTTGATTTTCAACTTCTCTTCTGTTTTTGCTCTATTTTCTTTCTCATTAGAGATATTGTGCCATTATTGTGCGTACTTTGAGGGAGATCAAATGGTAGACACCATTTCAAATATCTTCAATTATTCTTTTTCCTGGAGCTTCTGAATCCTAATGTTTTCATTTTATAATAGCACCAGTGATATTGGATTACGTCCCCTACAATCTCTATACTTTAACATCATTGGCTCTTTAAATCCTGGTTCCAAACTGTTCAGTAATCATTTGTAGTCATAGCATATGACATGAATGTCCCCATGGTGTACCTATTACTCAGGATCCTAGGTAAGGAAGGACAATATTGGAAATTTACTTAAACCACTGTGGTCAGTGCTGAATAATTCTTCATACAATTTTCTTGTAACAGGTTTAACAGAGCATATTTGTTACATATTCCAATTTCAGGAACAAAATGTACCATCCAGATAACCTAATGTCCATCCTTCCTGTCGGCATCGCAAGGAGACAGAGTCACAATCACTTGCTGGCCAAGTCAAAATATGTACACCACTTTAGCAATGAGTACTAACAGAAATCAAGTTAAGCTCCAAAGCTCCTGACCTATTATACATGCAGTTTCCAATCTGGGGTCACATCCAGGTTCAGTGGCAATGGATCTAGAACAAACTACTTCCTCACTATCAGAAGTCTGCTATCAGATGCTGTGACATTATTGCCCATATGATATGTATCCTCCCACAGGGATGCAAATCATAACATAACCCCCCCAGAGAAATCAAAATTTGAGGCTGGATTGCACCAGATCCTCCTCTGACTGCCTCTGTTCATAGAGAGCCTTTATCAAATGCAACTTGGTATTGAAGAATAACTAGAATGTTTTGGTAGAGTGGCCAAGTGGGCAGGTACTCTTTTGACATGGAAAAATGAGTTCACATTACAGCAGTCAAATGGCTGAGGTAATAGGCTGTCGAGTAGTCAGGAAAGTTGATGTAAGAAATAAGGGTTACTCATTTTATGGTCTACAGATAATGATGTCTGGTCTAGTAGCCAGAGCTCTTTATCACTGAAAGTATGAGCTAATCAATTATGTGTCACTATGACTCAGTCCTAGTAGCACAGAACTGGAGCACTGAAGCCTACCTCCATTTGAAAAACTGCAGTGGAGTTTCTAAAGTGTTCACGTCTCTCCATAAGTCTGTCAACAACTTTGTGTGTATTCATCCATTCTTACTCTAAAATCTCATGGGAAATTCTATAGAACATAATTTAAGGCTGGAGAAATGGCTCAGCTGTTAAGAACACTGGTTGTTTTTTGCAGAAGACCTAGGTTCGAATCCCACCACCCACATGTCAGCTAACAACTGTCCATAACTCCAGTTCCAGGGATTCAACAGTCTCCTCTGTCCTCTGTAGGTACTGCACGATAT
Organism: Nannospalax galili; assembly: GCF_000622305.1. Classification (NCBI taxonomy): domain Eukaryota; kingdom Metazoa; phylum Chordata; class Mammalia; order Rodentia; family Spalacidae; genus Nannospalax; species Nannospalax galili. Next base: position 65,732 of record NW_008330485.1, read on the forward strand.
AGGTGTACTTACCTACAAGCAAGCAATATACACATATAATAAAAATATTAAAATATTTATTTAAAAAAATCATTCAATAAAAATTGTTTCCTTTTCAAAATTAGTCCAGAAGTATATGTCGACGTTTATATCACAAGTAACTTGTTTAAAATCAATAGCAGCTTGCCTTACGGAATACTAGAGCATATTAATGAAAAGTTATTTTTATCTCTGTGATGTCATTTGTTTTATGCTTACACTATGCTCTTTCTCTTGAAGAAAAAATTTTTGTCAATTCTCTATCATCATAAAAAGTAACAGAAGCACACTTCCCAGATACACTTTTTCCCCTGTAATGTCCACAATTTGGACCCTGCTATGAGGTACAGAGGTTAGAAGTATAGGATTCAATATCTAGTAGCAGTTACAGGAAGATGCTTGGACTGGTACTGGTGAAGACCAGAGATTCATCAGTAAGGTGTCAGAGGCAACTGAGAGAATCAAAGACACGACCCTGTGCTTCTTTGAAAAGTATGAAACTTTGCAGGCCATACCTTAGAATACATGTACTCTGAAGGAGTGTCAGACAAGCTCCTATATCAATATCCAACTCCTCCCAATAAATGCCACATTTTATTAATAATATCTGATTACACTGTCTATAATATTTGACAGTAAAAACTTAAGAAAACTTCAGAAGGTTCAGTTCACCAAATAATGAAGGTGTATTAAAGACAGGAAGAGAGGACAAGGATGGAAAAGGCCAGACACAATGTGGGTCCAAGGACCTAGGCCCAGTGAGCCTCTTCTTCCTGTTTGGACAAAATCCCCATAGTTCCTATAACCTTTTAAAAGAGCACGAACAGAACTATGTACGAATATGAACTTTTATGAATAGTTCAACTACATACTACAGCACCCCACATTTATTTAATGTTTATTATCCAGAAACCATTTCTTGTTGACATTAGTAGATTTCTGCTTTGCTAAATAACTCTCAACTGATCCCACAACCCAGATACCTATACTGTAAAAAATACATCATTTTTAAGAAAATCACAATAATTGTTGTTATATCTTTGTTTTTGGAACAAAAGAGAAGGAAAGAAACAGAGGAACCTTCCTGAATCCTTATTTCAAATATCTCAGCGACCTTACCAGTCCCAGCTGTATCTCTAAGAAACATTATCATGTGGAGTAACCTGCTGAAAAGCAGCTGGGTAGCCTAGCCTCACATTTTTACTTCGCTGGTGAGGTGTGTTATAACTCGTATCAATAGAGAGGTCTCTGGTGATATTGTTGACCTTAATAACTAATTAGTAAGTAAGAAGACATAAGAACTATGTTTTTGAAAACAATAAAAAAATGATCAATTTTGAGGTACCAATAGAGAACTGAGGATATGGAATGGAGGGTGTTTCCTCCACGAGTGCTTGTCCTGTGATCTCCCAAACATCTGTTGTCAATTTTATCTTGAGACCTGGAACACTTTATGATGAGGACAGCTAGCACCTGAGATCATAGGTAGAAAATCTCTTGATTTAAACTGTTTATCTCTTGTCAATTTGGTTCTGAGCATTTCAGTACCAGAAGTTGGTGTAGCAGGAAGTTCTTACTTATGGTTTGTTCATTTACTTCCATATTAGGAAGAAAAAATAATTTTACAATGCAGAGCAGGAGAGGAACAAGAAGAACCGGAGTGATGGAAGGGGAAAGAAATCATGAGGAAAAAGCTCCGTTTCCCCTTCCCTCTTATTTGTGATTAATCATTTAGAGGTTATGAAATTTTCAAACAATTTCAGATAGGGTAAATATGGGATGGTAAAGGAGCAGAGGGATTTCTGAATTTGGTTTTCTATTTTCTTCTGCCTCCTATTTTACAGGCTGTAGTTCATCTCTGGGATAGAAAGAACATACTTACCTTTAGACAAGGCTCAGTTCAGATCTGGCCCTGAGACTCACTGATCCATGGACAGACTACACCCATCTTCTGCTGATGGATTCTCTCTACTGTGAAACGTAGCACTGAGGATATTAAGGGTCATATGAAAGTTTAGCCAATTGACCCACTGTGAAGGGTGTTTTTTTTTTGTTTGTTTGTTTTTGTTTTTTTTTACAAAGAATGCTAATCCAGTTATGCATCCTTAAGAATGATGCTGGGACTGTCAAGTCTGTGTCCACCCTGCATCTGCTAGTCTGCAGGTCCACACTGGCCACCCAGGTTGACATGACTTGTATGAATCCAGCTTCATGGTGATGATAATCCCTGGACTGCCCCTCCACCTCCATTGAACACATTGTCACCACCTGGGATGACATGGAGAAGATCTGGCACAACACCTGGCACTTTGTAACGAGCTGTGAGGGGTCTCAAGGGACACCGCATGCTCATCTAGGCCCCTCTGAACCCCAAGGACAACCTTGAAAAGATGATTCAGATTCTCGTGGAGACTTTCAACAACCCAGCCATGTATGTAAGCCATCCAGGCCATGTTGTCTCTGCAAGCCTCTGGCCCTACCAGTGGCATCGTGATGGGCTCCAGCTGATGGGGTCACTCACACTGTGCCCATCTATGAGGACAAATCTCTCCCACAGGCCATCCTGCGTCGGGACCTGGCTGAGGGGACCTGACAGGTAACTGTATGAAGATCCTGATTGACCTTGTTGTCTACAGCTTCACCAACAGAGCCGGGTGGGAAATCATGTGTAACATCAAAGCTTTGTGCTACTTTGCCCTGGACTTCTAGCAAGAGACACCACTGTTCTATCTTCCTTCTCCCTGGAGAAGAGCTATGGCCAAATTATCACCATTGGCAATGAGCGCTTTCAATGGCCCAGGCATTCTTCCTGCCTTCCTTCCTGGGCATGGAACTCTGCAGTATCCATGAAACTGCCCTTAATTCCATCATGAAGTGTGACATCATCACCTGCAAGAACCTCTATGCCAACACCGCGCCATCTGGTGGCACTACATGTGCCCTGGCATCGCAGACAGAGTGGTGAAGGAGATCACTGCTCTGCCTCCCAGCGTGATGAAACTCAAGTTTAATTCTTGGGCTGAGCGCAAGTACTCGGTGTGGAATGCTGGTTCCATCCTGCATTTCTGTCCACTTTCCAGCAGATGTGGATCAGCAAACAGGAGTACAGTAAGTCCTGATGTGCTGAACCGCATCATGCATTGCAAATGCTTCTAGGCTGAATGTTGCTGAATGAGCTGTTATATCCTTTCTTGATAAAAACTAACTTTGTTCAGAAAACAAAACAAAATAATAAAATAAAATAAAACAAAACAAATTGAGACAACATTGGCATGGCTTTGTTTCTTTTTAATTTAAAAAACCTTGTTTTTGTTTTGTTTTGTTTTGATACTTTTGACTGAGAATTTAAAAACGTGAATTGTCCCAGCACCCACATGGCCCCTACAAACCTCCCTTAACTCCTGTT
>NW_008330485.1:69310-70820 GCF_000622305.1 Nannospalax galili
TTTAAATAGTCATTCCAAATATCCCTGGCTACAGGAAGTCCTTCACCCTCCCAGAAGACACCCCCACTTGCAAAGGATGAAATAGCATTGCTTTTGTTTAAGCTATGTGCTGCAATTTTTAAAAACTTCTACCTTAATACTTTTTTATTGTTTATATTTTTTAATGACCAGTCATCTTGGCCTTTTCTTTTAGACCACCAGACTTGAAATGTTATGAAGTCTTTTGGTCTCCCTGGAGTGGGGTGAGATGTCAGGCATCAAGTATTGCCTGTACACTGATGTGAGAGCAGTTTAATGAACGTGCATACCTTGTAACATACACGTACACAAAGAGTGGTGCTGGGCTCATAGGCACAAACACGCCTGTGTCTGGCTTTTATGTGGGTGTTGGGAGTTCACATTCAAGTGCTTAGACTCGTTTTTGAACAGTGAGCAGCATTTCTCTCTGAGCCATTTCCCTGCTCCCTCCTGATTCAAAGTTAGAATGCTTTATATAAACACACTTTAGGAATTTTGTGTAATTGAATAAAATCACAGATAATCACACCATATATCCTGAGAAGCAGTATATTTCAGTATGAATATTGATGATTTTCTGTTAAAAATGATGCCTGGCTACAAGGGCTTTTGGCTATATTCAGACTCCAAACACTAGGCTCTGATATGAGTTCATTTATCATCTTAAGTTTAAGTTTTCTCTGTCTCTCTGTCTCTCTCTGTCTCTGTCTCTGTCTCTGTGTGTCTCTCTCTCTCCCTCTCTCTCGCTCTCTCTCTCTCTGTCCTGCTGTATCAGTTAGGAACATGAGCCAATAATAAATATTTTGAAATGAAAATGACAGTGGTAGGTGCTTCTCTGGGGAATTCTGATCTCTCCAGCCATTTGTACTTGGCTGTTTACAGTACCATGTATGTCTATCCTCCTACTGAGTGGACTGTAAGTGCAATTAGACAACTGTTGAGTACTCTCAAGAAAAAAAAAAATCATGACTGCACCAATAGAAATAGTTTTCCAGGCTGCTCACTGCTGTGGTTTGTAGAATTTACAGCTGGGAAGGACCATTGATTTATTCTCTTCCTTAGCAGCTTGCATAATGTCTTCTGATACTATGAGAGCTAGTATTCTGGGATGGTGATTCCAGGTCAGTTGCATCTCAATTGCTCTAAGTCCTGTGTCTAAAGTATGTCATGCCTTCAGCAGTAGGGTCTTAATTTCAAGTTCTGACAGGCAATCAAGAGCTGCAGAAACAGACATAATATATTGGGAGTCTCTTAAACTATTCTGATCAACAATGCAAAGGGAGGGTCCCCTTGCCTGGCGCTGTGACTTTTGTTATACAGCCTTCAGCTATAGACATGTATTCATAAATATATAGTACATACAATTTTAATAGCTTATGAAATACTTCATTCCTTTTGTTATCTCAAATTACCAGAGTATTACTTGTGTATCTTTCCTCTCTCTCTCCCTGTATAGCCCTGTTTCTTCCCTCCCTAGTTAGAGTACCCCCAA
>NW_008330485.1:72196-73141 GCF_000622305.1 Nannospalax galili
GATAATCACGTGGTTTAGCTAATGGAATCTCAGAGCATCAGAAACAAATTCTGGAGTTCCCAGGGAGGTCTGTGATATAAGAGGCAATCCATATTTTAATGTAAATGAGCCCTTCAGGGACACGGAACAACATGACTTTCTATTGTCAGCTTACTTTTTTCTTTATTTTTTAGAAGAAGCATCTCTTACAGCTTTAACGCACTCAATAACAATTTTCAGAGCAAAGATACGTCTACTTCAAAAGTGGCTCTAACGTTTTTAGGTTCACAGTTGAAATAATACACTTATACCATTTCAAACTCAGTATAAAACCTGTAAGACATGAAATTGAATGAGTTTTAACCTTTAAAACAGATCTCCATCATTTAAAAATATACTGTTTCATACAGAAAAATTCATTTTTTAATGCTACTAACTAATACTGAGATGTTGACACATGCATCTCTAATCTGTATATATCTGATTATTACTAGTCCTATTCGGTTGCACTCGGATCCTTGGAACCTGTGTATGGATATAAAGTAATTGGATAGATTTCAGTGGTAATATTTATCACCTCTATTAATTAACATGACATAAATTTTTATGCTGCCTCCTCAAACATAACTCATTTTTTAATTTGTTTTTTTTTCTGTGTGTGTATATCATACAGAAAATCCCAAATCATGTTACTCATCTATACATCCACTTCCCAGATGGCTACCTTCCATAGCTTCCCCCTCCACACACACTAGAGCCCTTATACTCTGTCATCCCTGCTACTGTCTGCTCTGTTTTCGGCATCCCCAGCTGTTCCCTAGTACTTGTCAATCCAGTGAATCTAGTCAGCCTATCTAGAGGTCTTTGTTTTAGGAAGGTTAGATGTTCCTCATCTAGCAGCAAACATTTGTCAATATTCATTTAGATGAGATTGGGGTCTGCTGTTCATTTTCCCAGTTCTATGCT
>NW_008330485.1:73265-74109 GCF_000622305.1 Nannospalax galili
CCCCTTTAATCTTTGGTTATACTTTCCTTTTGGATGTTTAAGGCCATACAGTTGGCCAGATAAACCAATTTATTTCTACTCTTAAGGTCATTTGAGGATCTGTTCCTCAGGGGTCACATGGACTTGGGAGGAGCCCCTGGCTCCTTTCTTTTACCAGTTCCATCTATGTGAAGATTATTCAAAGTCCTACCTGACCATGGCTGGCTCTGCTTGGAATCATGGAAGAAATGTTTCCTCTTTGTTGACCCTCCTGTTTGTAGCAGGACACTGGTTCAAGTCCATCTTGTGGGGTCTCCACAGCATCCTTGATCAAGAGGAAAGGTGATTCACCACAATTACAGGACATTTTGAGAGATGTTCATAGTCCCCTGGAACTAGTAGACCTAGAAGGGCAAGGAGCAAAAATTATCCTTTATATCCCTCTGAACAAATTAGTATATGCCTCAAGTATGTGCATTAGACATACAAGAAGATTAGTTCCACCAGTCTGGTACTTTTAATTACCATGGGCTATGTAGATAAAGCTTGGGCAAAGATAAATTTTTCTCAGATAAACCATGTGAAGACATATATTTCTTGATCTGGTATATATTATTTGTCAGGAGTTTGTTGGACTAATATGGTTCCTTCTAGTTTTCAAAACTAGCTAAGCATTATTTATCTCTCTCATTGTCTAACCCTTCCATCATGTTTTCCCCAATTAAGCTGCCCCCATTTTTCCTATTTCTCCCTTAGTAATACCCTTCTCCTATGGTCCTACCTCTCTTGAGCTCCTTCTTTCCCTTTATCCCCTAGGTTCCTTGTATACCCTTCCCTCTCCCCTCCCTTAAATTAACCAAAATTT
>NW_008330485.1:74830-76139 GCF_000622305.1 Nannospalax galili
ATTGGGTTACTTCTTGTCTTGATTCTCTGTTTTTTGAGTTCGTTATATATTCTGGATATTAAACCTCTGTCAGGTGTGTCGCTGGTGAAGATTTTATCCCATTCTGTGGGTTTTCTCTTGACTTCCTTGGTTGCCTCCTTTGATGTACATAAGCTTTTTAGTTTAATGAGGTCCTATTTGTTGATTCTTGACCTTGTTTCCTGAGTAATTGATGTCCGGTTTAGAAAATCCTTTCCTACACCTATATCTTGTAGGTTATTACCAGTGTTTTCTTCTAACAGTTTCAGAGTTTCAGGCTTCACATTGAGGTGTTTGATGCAATTTGAGTTGACTTTTCTGCAAGGTGAAAGATAAGGGTTTAGTTTCACTCTTCTACAGGTGGAGATCAAGTTTTGCCAACACCATTTGCTGAACATGCTGTCGAAAATGAATGTTCTTGGATCCTTTGTCAAATATCAGGGGCCTTAAATTGCATGTATTCATATTTGGGTCTTCAATTTTGTTCCATTGATCTATGGGTTTATTTTTGTGTCAGTACACTGTTGTTTTTATGACTGTAGCTCTGTAATACAGCTTAAAATCTGGTATAGTAATCCCCCTGGTATTGCTCTTAGTGCTCAGGGTTGCTTTTGGCTCTCCAAGTTTCATTATAGAGGTCTTTAATGTCTTTGGACAGGTATATTCTGAGATATTTTATTTATTTATTTATTTATTTTGCAGCTATTGTGAAGGAGAGTGCTTCCATGTGTTCTTTCTCTGATTGCTTATTATGGGTTTATAGAAAGATTACAGACTTTTGTAGATTAATTATGTAAACTGCCACTTTACTGACTGTGTTAATAATTTCCTGGAGTTTTCTGGTGGAATTTTTACCATCTCTTAGGTATAATGTCATATCATCTGCATAAATGGGTAATTTGACCTCTTCTTTTCCATTTATTACTCCTTTCATGTCTTTCTTTTGTCTTATTGCATTTGCAAGTTTTTCAAGCACTATGTTTAAAAGGAGTGGAGATGGTGAAAAGCCTTGTCTGATTCCTTATTTCAATGGGAATACTTCCAGTTTTTCTCCATTTGTCATGGTACAGTGACCACAGTTCAAGCCTGGTGGGCTTGGGGACCCTGACAGATATAAATCAAGTCACCAGAGATGCAGAGGTTTAGATGTTAGGGCATGTTTATTGTGAATCAAACAAGGCTTATATAGGAATCAGATCAGGAGTAACCAAGAAGTAACCAAGGAATCACTAAGGATACATCACTAACAGAGAGTAACCAGGGAATAACCAAGGACACAGTAAGTTACTAC
>NW_008330485.1:76337-76448 GCF_000622305.1 Nannospalax galili
TCATAGCCTGTCAATCTCACCACAGAAGCAGTGAGGTGGGAAGCTCTTAAAGTGGCAGTATTCTTTCTTCAGTCTTCTTTCTAAAATGCCTAAGTCAAGGCAAGCTGCCAC
>NW_008330486.1:0-2465 GCF_000622305.1 Nannospalax galili
CTGTCTTTCCTCCATTATGTGTTCTTGGCACCTTTGTCAAATATCAAGTGATTGAAATTGCATGTACTCGGGTTTAGGTCTTCAATGATGTTCCATTGATCTATGTGTCTGTTTTTGTCCCAGGATCATGCTGTTTTTATGACTATAGCTCTGTAGTATACTTTGAGATCTGGTATAGTAATCCCCCCAGCGTTTCTCTTTGTGCTCAGGGTTGCTTTGGCTATTCGGGGGTCTTTTGTGCTTCCATACAAAGTTAAGGATTTTTTTTCTAATTCTGTGAAGTATGCCATGGGGATTTTGATTGGGAATGTATTGAATCTATATATTGCTTTTGGCAGGATGGGCATTTTCACAATATTAATTCTTCCAATCCATGAGCATGGGCGGTCCTTCCATCTCCCGGTGTCATCTTCAATCTCTTTCTTTAAGATTTAAAGTTTTGTTGTAGAGGTCTTTGGTGTCTTTGATCAGATTTATTCCAAGATATTTTATTATTACTTTTTTTGCAGCAATTGTGAATGGGAGCATTTTCCTATATTCTTTCTCCAATTGCTTGTTATTGGTATACAGAAAGGCTACTGATTTTTGTAGATTGATTATATAACCTGCCACTATACTGAAAGTGTTGATCAGTTCTAGGAGTTTTCTGGTGGAACTTTTGGGATCTCTTAGTTTAGAATCATATCACCTGCAAAAAGTGATAGTTTGACCTCTTATTTTCCAATTAGTACTCCTTTAATTTGCTTCTCCTGTCTTATTGCTTAGTGTCAAGTACTATGTTGAAAAGGAGTGGAGATAGTGGACAGCCTTGTCTGGTTCCTGATTTTAATTGATTTTAATGGGAATGCTTCCAGTTTTTCTCCATTTAGAATGATGTTGGCTGTGGGTTTGTTGCATATAGCTTTAATTATGTTGAGGTATGGTCCCTCCAGTCAAATCCCCTCTAGGACTTTGAACATAAAGCATGCTGAATTTTGTCAAAAGCCTTTTCTGTATCTATTGAGATGATGATATGGTGTTTGTTTTTAAGTCCATTTATATGATTATTAGTGTTTATTGACATGCGTATATTGAACCAGCCCTGCATCTCTGGAATAAAGCCTACTTGATCATGGTGAATGATCTTTTTGTTTTACATTTATATGCAGTTTGCAAGTGTTTTGTTGAGAATTTTTGCATCTATATTCATTAAGGATATGGGTCTATAGTTTTCTTTATTGGTTGTGTCTTTATCTAGTTTGGATATTAGAGTGATGCTGGCTTCATAGAAGGAATTTGGGAGTTCTCCCTCTGTTTCTACCTTTTTGAATAATTTAAGTAGTATTGATTCAAGGCCTTCTTTAAATGCCTGGTGATAGTCTGCTGTAAATCCATCTGGGCCTGGGCTTTTTTCAGTTGGGAGGCTTTGTATTACTGTTTCGATTTTCTTATATGTTATGGGTCTGTTTAAACTGTTGATTTCTTCTTGGTTTAACTTTGGTGGTTCCCATGATTTTAAATATCCAATCATTTCTTTTAGATTTTCAAATTTAGTAGAGTATAGGTTTTTAAAATCTTCCCTTATAATGCTCTGGACCTTTTGGGTGTCTGTTGTGATGTTTCCCCTTTCATCTCTGATTTTGTTGATTTCAATTTACTCTTTCTTTCTTTTGGGTCTGTCTATCCTGTTTAGCTTTTCAAAGATTCAGCTCTTAGAGTCATTGATTCTTTGTATTGTTTTCTTTGTTTCTGTTTCCTTTGTTTCTATTTCATGAATTTCTGCTCTGATTTTTGTTATTTATGCTCTTCTGCTGGATTTGGGTTTCATTTGTTCTTGCCTTTCCAGGGCCTTGAGTTGCAGTCATAAATCATTTATTTGGGCTCTTTGTAATTTTTTAATGTAGGCATTTAGAGCTATAAACTTCCTTCTTAGGGCTGCCTTTAAAGTGTCCTATAGGTTGTGTTGTGTTGTATTGTCCTCTTCCTTGAATCCCAGGAATTCTTTTATTTCTTTCTTAATTTATTCTTTGACCCACTCATTGTTTAGGGGTGTGTTGTTTAATCGTCATTAGTTCCTGTAGTGACTAGGGCTTTGTCCAGTGTTGATTTTGAACTTTATTGCATTGTGGTCCTATAGACTGCATAGAAATTTTTCAATTTTTTTGTATTTGTTGAGGTTTGCTTTGTGGCCCAGTATGTGGTCAATTTTTGAAAAAGTTCCACGGGGTGCTGAGTAGAAAGTATATTCTTTGGTGCTTGGGTGGAATATTCTAAAGATGTCTGTTAGGTCCATTTGATGTATGGTATCATTTAATTCAGATGCCTCTCTGTCTGGTGATGTTGACCTGTCTAATGGAGACATTGGGTATTGAAGTCCCCTACTCTTACTGATATAGGGTTAATCTGTGTCTTAAAGTCCTGTAGTGTTGTTTTTATGAATTTGGGTGCACTAGAGGTTGGTGCATATATGTTCATGATTGAAATAT
>NW_008330486.1:2541-3130 GCF_000622305.1 Nannospalax galili
TTTTGTCAGATATTAGAATTGCAACCCCTGCTTGTTTCTTAGTGCCATTTGCTTGGAATAGTCTTTTCCATCCTTTACCTTAAAGTAGTACCTGTCTTTGAAGGTGAGATAGGTTTCTTGCAGACAGCAAAGAGATGGATTTTGTTTCTTAATTGATTCGCTTAGCCTGTGACTTTTGACTGGGGAGTTCAGTCCATTGACATTTAAGGTTATTATTGGAAGGTATGTATCGGTTGCCATCATTTTGATTGCTGTTTGTGTTCTCTGTGTAATTTTGTGTTTCCTAGATTATATCTTTCTTTATTTTCTTTTATTACCCCAAGGTGTAGTTGTTTTTCTTTCTGCTCTCTATATTGCTTTAAGTATTCTTTGAAGGGCTGGTTTTTTGGACATGTATTCTTTCAGGCTATTTATGTCATGGAAGAGTTTCCCCCCCCCCAACTATAATAGACATTTCTGCTGGGTAAAGTATTCTGGGCTGGCATCTATTGTTGTGTAGAACTGAAAATACCTTGGTCCAGGCTCTTCTGGTTTTCATAGTTTGCATGATAAGTCAGCTGTAATTCTGATGGGCTTTCCTTTCTGTGTG
>NW_008330486.1:3150-17740 GCF_000622305.1 Nannospalax galili
AGGTAGTTTCCTTTCTGATCCTGTCTATTTGGTGTTCTATGTGCTTCCTGTATTTGTATGGGGATGTCTTTCCTTAATTTTGGAAAATTCTCTCCTACAATCCTGTTTAAGATCTGGTCAACACCAATAACCTGAGATTCTTCTCCTTCCTCTATTCCTATGATCCATAGATTTGGTTTTTTTCAATGTGTCCCACATCTGTTGCATATTCCATTCCTGTGTTTTTAAAAATTTTCCATATTCTTTTCTTGAGTTTTCCAATTCTTCAACTTTATCCTCCAGTGTTGATATTCTGTTTTCCATTTCATTCATTCTAGATGTGAGGCTTTCCCTGTTGTTTCAAGTTGGCTTATTGAGTTTTTCACTTCCTTCTTCATTTCTGCCTGAGTTTTCTTCAATGTTTCTCTTTTGTGAATTCATTCAGAAGTTTATTCCCATCTTCTTTTAGCTCTTTGATTTGTTTGTTCGTGTCTTCTTTTGTTGAATTCCTTGTTTATGATTGTTCTTTTAAATTCAGTGTCCTGGGTTAGCTCTAGGGGGTTCTCCTTGTAGAACTCTTCTACAGGTTTGGTGGGCTTTGCTGGGGGCATAGCGTTTTTGCTTTCCATTTTATTATTCTTTCCTTGTGGTTTTGGCATGTGAATTTCTTTTGTTGTTTATGATTCTGATATGAGAATTATGCTTCTGTTTGTGTTATCTGGGTGCCTAGATCCTCTCTTTGTTGGTTATGTAAAGCTGGTTGGTACAGGGTTCAGGTTCTCTCAGGTTTATTTTAGAGGGAACTGATGGCTTCAGATCAGGGGTACCCACAGAAGCCCAGTTCAGGTTCCAGTCAGGTACACTCAGGCTTCCTTCACCACAGTGGAGACAGGATCCAGGCTCTCTCAGGCAGTCCTATATGTTGTCAACCCTATGCCAGAGGGCGGCCAGAGGGGGGCCAGAACCCCACACTCTCTGGTGGTCTGCTGAGCTTTGAGCAGCCACCCTGATGGAGGAGGTCAGAACCCCTGAACTCCGGTCCTTTTCAAGAACAGCATACACATTTAACCGCTAAGCTGTCTCTCCATTCCATAATTGTAGTAATTTTAAAGTCCTTGTATCTTAACATTAATATTTGAGCCATTTATGTATTTGCCTTTGTTATTTTTTCAATGGGCTATTGGCCTGGTTTATTATAGTTATATGTCATTGTTGACATTTTTGGAAATAGTTTCCAAGTTACATTCTAATGTATGAATTTCTTTCCCCTTTTGGGAAGGCAAAGCAAAGCAAAGCCAAATGACCAAAATCTGACTATGCTTTGAGCTGCTCAGTCAGAGCTGGATTGGACTTCTGTGAAGAGCTGGTTAATGCTCCAAGACCTCAGTTCCCATTCCCTCAGTCCTGAAAACCTGTAGGAGATTCAGTCCTGTCATGTCTCTAAACCTGGAAAACAGATTGAGGAAAAGATGGTCTGTGCTCTGTCTTGGGCCTTTGTCTCCTGTGAGAGACTGACAAGGACTTCATTCTTCTTTGGAATCCCTCATCCTAGCTCCTCAGATTCCTGTGTGCTCCCCAGAACCCAGTACATGTTGGAGAACGGGGGAAAGGGAGACACAGCCACAGCTTTGTAGCTCCTTAAATGTCCAATCTGCCATCTAGTGTCCAGTGCCACCAAACCCAGTAGACTTCTCCAGTACAGGGCAAGTCAGGGAACAGAATTGGCAAATACATGCCAGAGATTTTTCAAGACTTTTCTTCCAGAAATCAAGCAATGTAGTCATTACTGCATCATGACTTGCTGAGGTCTTAAACATGGGGTTGTATAATGATCTGGTTTTTCTGATTGTTGAAATGGGAAGCTGGTGCTGACACAACTTATTACAGTCTACTCAGGAGTAAAATTTGGTACCCTCTGACATAAAATGTATAAGGGACATTGCTTTTTCTCAATATCATTATACTTCTTTGGATATAGGTACTTAGTTTAAATTCCAATTACTGCTTCTCATCTTTCATGTTATTTTTACCTCAAAATAGAATGTAATTACTAGCAGAAGGTTGGCTACTAAAATGGTAAAGATAACATTAGAGAACGCAGGAACAGCAAACTGAGCAGCTACTACTCCTAGCATAGAAAGGAAGTCTCAAAGGAAGAGGAAAATTTGTAAAGGAGTCATTGATTAGGTTGAGATTCAGACTTCCTTCCAGGAGGTGTAGTTGAGACTCATGGTCCTATGGAGGCCAGCAAACTTGCTGCCTGAATGCTGGCAAAAGCTCCAGTAGCCTACTTGTCTGGGTGCCAGGGGCGGGGGCTTTCTTAGACTCATTCACTGGATTCTGGAGGGCATTGAAGAATGTCTCTTATATAGCTCCATCAGGGGACCTGACTCCTCATGACACACTGCTCCTGGAGAGGCCAGAGTGGCAGCGATGTACCAGAAAGAGAAGACTCTTCCTCTTACTGGATGACGATTGCCCTTCATTGCCAATTTCAAGTGATTAATGAACCTAGACTATCTCAGGCCTGGAAGAGTGACTTGAACAGTGGTTGTGCCATGTGCTCTCATACTGTTATTTTAAAAAATCACTTTAGAGATGGATTCATATCTCCATGAAAGGACTTTAATTTCTGCCCAAGGATTCTGCATACGTTGATGAGTGTGGAGCCAATTTCCATTTAATTAATTACATAATATGCCACTTACCTCATTCATGCTAATTGGATCTGCATTTTAAACTTATTTTAGCAATCCATTGGTAGAATATGTAGTTTGTGTTATCAATTTTCTCTGATAGAAACAGAGGGGGAGCTCCCAAATTCCTTCTATGAAGCCAGCATCACTCTAATACCCAAACCAGGTAAAGACACAACCAATAAAGAAAACTATAGACCCATGTCCTTAATGAACATAGATGTAAAAATTCTCAACAAAATACTTGCAAACGGCATACAGACACACATCAAAAAGATCATTCACCATGATCAAGTAGGCTTTATCCCAGAGATGCAGGGCTGGTTCAATATATGCAAGTCAATAAACATCATTAATCATATAAATGGACTCAAAGACAAAAACCACATTGCCATCTCAACAGATGCAGAAAAGGCTTTTGACAAAATTCAGCACACATTTATGATAAAAGTTCTAATGGAAATTGGACTGGAGGGAACACACCTAAACATAATTAAAGCAATATGCAACAAATCGACAGCCAACATCATTCTAAATGGAGAAAAACTGGAGGCATTCCCATTAAAATCAGGAACCAGACAAGGATATCCACTGTCTCCATTCCTTTTCAATATAGTGCTTGAAACTCTTTCTAGAGCAATAAGACAGGAGAAGGAAATTAAAGAAGTACTTACAAAAGGAAAAGAAGTGGTCAAATTATCCATTAATCCAGACAATATGATACTATACCTAAGAGATCCCAAAAGTTCCACCAGAAGACTCCTAGAACTGATAAACACTTTCAATAAAGTGGCAGATTACAAAATTAATCCACAAAAATCAGTAGCTTTTCTATGTACTGATAACAAGCAATTGTAGAAAGAGTACAGGGAAACTCTCCCATCCACAATAGCTGATATATATATATATACATATATATATGTATATATATATATATAAACCTGACCAAAGACATCAAAGATTTCTACAAGAAAACTTTAAAGAAAGAGATTGAGGAAGACACCAGAAGGTGAAAGACCTCCCATGTTCATGGATTGGAAGAATTAAGGTTGTGAAACTGACCATCCTACCAAAAGCAATATGTAGTCAGTTCAATCCCAATCAAAATCTCCATGACATATTTCACAGCATTAGAAAAAAAATCATCCTTAAATTCATATGGAAGCACAAAAGATCCTGGATAGTCAACCCTGAGCACAAAGAGAAACGCTGGGGCGATTACTATACCAGATCTCAAAGTATACTACAGAGTCATAAAAACAGCATGATACTGTCACAAAAATAGACACATAGATCAATGGAACACCATTGAAGAACCAAACCTGAGTACATGCAATTTCAGCCACCTGATATTTGACAAAGGTGTCAAGAACACACAATGGAGGAAAGACAGCATCTTAACACATGGTGCTGGCAAAACTGGATCTCCACCTCTAGAAGAATGAAACTAGATTCTTATCATTCACATTGCGCAAAAGTCAACTCCAAATGGATCAAAGACCCCAATGTGAAACTGGAAACTGTGAAACTATTAGAAGAAAATGTTGACAGTAACTTAAAAGATATAAGTGTAGGAAATGATTTTCTAAATCAGACAGCAGTTGCTCAGGAATTAAGGTCAACAATCAACAAGTGGGACCTCAAATTGTATTTTTAAAAAATCACGTTTTAAAAAACTTCTGTACAGTAAAAGAAACAATCAAGAAAGTGAAGAGAAAACTCAGAGTGGGAACAAATCTTCACCAGTGACACGTCTGACAGAAGTTTAACATCCAGAATATGTAAAGAGCTAAAAAAAAAAAAAAAACTGAAGAAGCAAGAAACCAAATGACCCAATTTAAACATGGGCTAAAGATCTAAACAGGGAGTTCTCAAAGGAAGAAAAAAGATGGCTAAGAAACATCTTTAAAAGTTTTCAACATCATTAGTAATTAGGGAAATGCAAATTAGAACCACCTTAAGGTTTCACCTTACCCCAGTCAGACTGGCTAGGATCAAGAGAACAAATGATACCAAATGCTGTCAAGGATGTTGAGAAGGGAATGTTCATTCACTGCTGGTTGGAATGCAAACTGGTGCAACCACTATGGCAAGCAGTGTGGAAAACTCTCAAAAAATTACAAATGAACCTACCATTTGACCCAGTTAAACCACTCCTTGGTATATACCCAACGGACTCATCCTATTGTAGAGACACTTGTACAACCATGTTTGTTGCTGCTCTTTTCACAATAGCTAAGAGATGGGAGAAACCTAAGTGCCTCTCAACTGATGAGTGGCATATAAATACCACAAAACTGTGGTATATTTACACAATGGAGTTCTATTCAGTAGTAAAGAAAGATGAAATAATGAAATTTTCAGATAAATGAATGGATCTAAAAATTATTATACTAAGCAAAGTAACACAGACTCAGTAAAACAAAAGACGTTATGTACTCTGTCATTTGTGGATCCTAGTACCAAATCCTTATAACTGAGTGCATATCCTGATGCAACTGCAGGGACCAGGAATATAGAAGGAAAACAGGGAGGTAAAGGAAAGAAGGAGCCCAAGAGAGAAGAATGGTAGGATAAAGGTGTCACTAGGGAGAAATATGTAAAAAGGGGATATTTAAAGGAGAGGGGGGAAGAAGGGCTCTAGAAAGAACTATGGGAATAAAGGGGCAAAAATTCTCCAGATACACAGAAAAAAACCAAAAATCCAAAACCTTAAGCACAGAAGGAACCCTATGGGGATGGAAGAAAGCCCTTCCAGAAGCAATACAGTTACTAAATGAAAATCCCAGTGCCAGAGGTGGGTTGCTCCCCTATGAGCTGTTGGCCTGGGGGTCCCTAGAGGTCCCCAAAACAATAAAGGTAATTGCCAATAATGTTGGTTGTACACTGGAAGTGGACAGAAAAACCCTATTGCTGAAGACACTGCATGATGTGAGCTCAGGTGAGGGAGAAATCAAGCTTGGACTAAGCTGGAGACTCCCTGCCACTGGATGGGTGGCTTTCAGGGTTTCAAAAGTCAATATGCAGATAACTAGGGGAGAATAGTCCCCTATAATTCTGCTCAACGAGGGACCCCATATGTTGCACTATCAACATACCAAACAAGATGTTCCTGCTGATGCAATAGTGGAGTGCCTAGTGTACATACAACCAGCAAATTTTTGGTTGGATATAATGCCTATTCTTAGGGGTGGAACACACATCTGGCACTGTAGACCAGGCCAACCCCCAGTAGCAGTGGAGAATATAGGACCCAGTGGGAAGCCACTGCCATTGTTTTGTTAGATGGATGTGATGCGCCTGCTAAAATACATCCAAGCATTTGTGTTTACACTCATATGTTAAGATATTATTGCAGCCACTGTTTAAATGTTCTTGCTTCTTGCTGTATGTGTTTTTATACTAGATGGAATCCTACTGAAATGGCCCAACAGCCCATGGAAAACAGATGATGCAGAGACCCAAAAGTCCAGTGCCTTGCCACAGTGGGAGGAAGATCATCCCACACTTACCACCCCCTCCAAGGTTTAGGGACTTTTGTGGAAGAGGTTGGCAGAAAGAATGTAAGAGCTGGAGGAAGGGGTGGAGTGTTAATTGGAAGTGTCCTCTGACCACTACACTGACAAGTTATAGTCATACCTCCTTCCCACACTCATCAAGGAGTCCAAGAGGGAGTCAGTTACCCCTCCCACCCAATCAATAGAACTTAGCTGCATGTAGGGGAGGGGCTAAGGATATATAAGCCAAGAATGCCATGAGGCACCTCTCTCACCATTTTGAGTGACTGTTGGGAAGTCAGAGGATCTATATTTGAGTGTGAACTTTCCAGCACAGCCATAAATGGGGGGGGGTGCCCACTCTTCCATAAATCAGCTCCCACCCTATGCTCTGTTAGCAAGCCCAATAAACAAGTTAGGATTTCAAAAATAGTAACAAAAGAACAAAACCAATGGAAACCTTCATTATTCCACCAAAGTTGACCCAATGTTGGCAAATCTTTGGTCTTTGATTTTTTTTTGGGGGGGGGTTCTTCTTGAGATAGGGTCTCCCTGTGGCCCCAGCTGGCCTGGAGCTCACTGAGTGGACCAGGCTGGCCTCATATTCACAGAGATATGCTGGGCCCTGCCTCCCAAGTGCTGGGATTGAGGACGTGTGCCACCACACCCAGCTTTGAGCTTTGATTTCTTATACTTACTTTTCTACCCTTAAACTTCATTGTGTACATATTTTTATGTAACCTGCTTCAAGTTATTTCTGGAAAAATGAGTTAAAAACTGCCTCTCTTTGGAATAATAGAAAATAGTCTTAAACATTTCTCTTTAGTTTAGTTTTAGAGGTTGGTTTATTATTTTTAAAGATGTATTTCATTCATTTTTATTTGTGTGTGTGTGTATGTGTGTGTGTGTGTGTGTGTGTGTGTGTGTGTGTGTGTACCTGCATGAGCTTATGTGCAACAGGTGCATGCAGTGCCCTCTGAGGCCAGAAGAAGGCATAAGTTCTTCTGGAACTGGAATTAACTAACTTTGAGCTGCCTGATATGAGTGCTGGGAGCCAAACCTGGATCCTCTGAAGGAAACGCTCTTAACCACTGAGCCAATGCTCTAGCACTGGTGTATTGTTTTACTGGAGAAACTTGGCCTCTAGGAATTTAAGGAGACCCTTGTTTAGATAGTGACACATTTTACACTCACCTAGACAATCTTGCCTGTCAACTGCATTGCAATTTTTGTTTACTTGTTTCATATTTCCTCCAATTTAGGAGCTTTCAGAGGATGGGATCTTGTTACCTGCTCCAGAAAGGAGATGAAAGCTAAATATTTGTTGAACATCTTGCTGGGATTTAGGAATAGCTTGGCATAATCACCTGGGGGAGCCACTCTATTCTAGTACTTTATCTGGAGCACACAGAATGTGAGGAAAGTATAACTGGACAGGTAAGTAGATTCCAGATCTTAGGATATTTTGTATACTGTGCTTGGATTGGGGGATTTTATTAAGGCCATTCAGCACTTTGTATATGAAGGGAGAGATGACTGGAATGTATTTCAGAAAGACCATTTGGCTAGCCTTATGTAGATCATGTAATTGTATGAATGACTCTTACATATTAGCAAAATGAGAACAATCAGAGGGCTGCACCCTGGCTTCCTGGGAGTGCTTGGTTTTATTCTCTGAGGCAAGATGAAGCCTGAGAAGGGGTAGGAGCTGAATAATTTCCCTTCAAATCCGTACACTAAGCCTCTAGCCCCCACCACCTCAGAATGTCTGCACTTGAAGATAAAGTTTAAAGAGGCAATGAAATTAGCATGAGACCAGTGGAGTGTGTCATAATTCAATCTGACTGGTGTCCTTATATGAAAAGGGGATGGGGGAAGAGCAGGAGAGATAGCTTGGTGGGTAAAGTGCCTGCTTCTTAAGCATGAGGACCTGAGTTTGGATCCCCAGCACCCACATAAAAAGTTGGGCTTGGTGGCACATGCCAGTAACCCAAGTGATGACGAGGTAGAGGTAGAAAAGTCTGGGATGCTGGCCAGCCATTGGTAAGCTCCAGGCTCAGTGAAGAAGAGACTGTCTCAAAAAATAACGTGGAGTGATAGAGGAAGGCATGCACCATTGACTCCTGGCACCTACAGATACACACACACACACACACACACACACACACACACACAAGAATTGTGCCCACAACATATAAGCATCCTTCTGTAAGCCACAGAGAGGAGCCTCAGAGGTGCCATGCTGGTGGAACCATGAACTTGCACTTCAGCTTTCAGAATTGTGAGAAATATATGTTGTATAAATGACCCAGTCTGTGATATTTTACTATAGAAACCCAAGTAAACTAATAGAATATAGCCAACTCTACCTACTTTTGCACAGTTAGGCATGAAAACAAATAATTACAAAATAAGAAAATCAAGACTAAAAGAAATACCTACTGGGTGTGGTTCAGTGTAGCCCACAGATGACCACTGTGAAGGTCGTCCTGGTTCTGACTGACATCAGAGCTATAGAAGGGCTTTGGGTGGACCAGATCTGTCTTCAGTTTGAAAGTGCTCATTAGAGTTGGCAGATGGAGAAGTGACTGAGGACAGTGAAATTTCACAGATGCCAGAAGTTCACTATCCTTCAGGATTGGCATGCTTCAGTTCCCTGAGGAGAGAGCTCTGTGGCCTTCCCTGGGAGGAGGAGGAATGGAAGGGTAATGAGGGGGAAGGAAGAAGGGCCCCCATGTATGGGTGGTTGGAAGTCTAATGTGAAATGAAGAGCCCAGATAAAAAAAAGTCATACCTGTATTAAACAGTCTCTAAGGCTGATTGAGAAACATGTCTGTGATTGTGGAGAGCTAGAGGGCTGCAGATTGGGAACCGAATTATCTTGGGTTGATGTTCTAGTTTCTTTTTGGTTGCCATGATAAAACACTCTGGCCAAAAACAATGTAGGGGAGGAAAGGATTTATTTGGCTTTTACTTCCAGGACACAGTCTATCACAAATGGAAGTCAGGATGGGAACCTGGCACAGAAACCATGGAGGAATGCTGCTTGCTGGCTGGATCACTGGCTTATGCTCAGCTATCTTTCTTATATAGCCCAAGACCACTTGCCTAATGATAGCACTGCCCACAGTGGGCAGGGCCCTCTTTTATCAGTTAACAGTCAAGATAATCCCCCACAGAGATGCCCTCAGGCCAATCTGATCTGGGGAGTTCCTCAATTGAGACTCTTTCCTTAGTTGACTTTGGAATGGGTCAAGGTGATGGTGAAAGCTATCTAGGATAGTTATCTTCTTCTCCTTAATTCTATATGCTGCCCACTTCTACATCCTTGTGACTATCAGGTAAAATCCTTTTTGAAATACATGGAACAGGCCCCTAGCGTCCATCAACCCTAAAGCTAAGAATGTTGTCGGGTAATATCTGGGGCCTGCAGCCCAGACTTTCCCACTTTGCAACCTGCCTACCTCATATTTCTACCAATGTGTTTCAAAACTTTATGACATTCTTTGATCTATTACTATAAAAACTTCATGAAACTGTTACCATGTTGGAACATGGTATTTGGGGTAACCTGAATCTGTTTTTCCTGACCATGGTCACTCATATTTGGCTCCGAAATAAACTATTTCTTATTCCCTTCAGGTGAGAGCTGTGTTTTTGTGTCAGCACTATGGAAATTGATTAGGGCCAGTGAGTTTCTCTTGTCCTCTTGCTCATGACAGCATGGTACACTATATCATCCACCCTCTTTTCTTTTTTTACAGGAAAAAGTTGGTTTATTGTAGTTCAAATACACAAACTGAACATTTGAACATCTTAAAATCAAACTTTAGAAACAAAAGCTCAACATTCAAACAGGAATAGAATTTATGAGGAATACCCAGAAAGGCAATTTTGTTGTCTAATCCAGAATATTGATGAGGATCATTCAATGGAGAAGTATGCTTAAAGAAGCAGGTCTACTCTTGCCAACACATTAGTTATGAATGTGGTTCCATACCCGAGAAGAAATTACTAAATAAATCCTCTTTTAGGCTAAACAAGACGTGGCCTGTAATGCAGAGGGGATAATAGAGGCATATAAATGAACAAACACAATGGAGGAAAAGAGAATCGTTAACTTGTGAGTGTGAGATAGGACTGTAAATTCCATTAGAGAAGTGTCTACAGCCAGAGGATGGGCTGGGAAACAAGGCTCAGCCAACTGGATGCTCCACAGAGAACCTAGGGTCCTGATTGACTGTGATTGGCATTTCGTCAGCTGAGAAAGTCTTTATGATGACCGTCACAGCTTGATGATCCAGCTGGTAAAAGTGGTACCAAACATGATGGGCTATCTAGACAAAATACCCAAGAAAATTGACTTGCAAGGAGGAAATATTTATTTTGGAACATGGTCTCAGAGGTTTTGTTCTATGATAGTTTGACCCTATTGCTTTGAGCTCATGGCAGCATGGTACATTATATCAGGAACCTGTGGAGGAAAAAGCAGCTCACTTTGTGGTGGCTAGAAAGTAAAGAGAGAAGAGGAAAGGTCAGGGTCCTACTATCTCCTTCAGAGGCACACCCCAAGGACCCAACTTCCTTTCATGAGTCATCTACATGTGACCCCATGTAGAAGTGTCACCACCTTCCAATAGCATCAAGGATGGTAACTGATTCTGTAGCATAGACTCAAAATGCTTACAAACAAAACCCTCTCTCAGGGGTCCTCCCTCACACCCTGCCCCCTGTAGATCTCTTTTTATGTTTTCAATTTTAAAAATTACATTTGGGGTATGTGTGTGTGTGTGTGTGTGTGTGTGTTCATATACACTCATGTTATATTTGCCATGACACACTTGTAGTGGTCAGAGAACAACTTATGAAAGTCTGTTCTTTCCTACTATGTGGATCTCAGTGATTGAACTCAGGTCCTCAGGCTTGGCAGCAAGTGCCTTTACCCTCTGGGTCATCTTCCCAGTCTGGGCCTAGTTTTATTGGATTTCCCAGTCACTTCTGTTGCTTGCAACGAAGAGCCCTACAAACACAATGGTGGACTTTTTTTTTTTCACCCTAGATTTTGCAATGTAGTACTTTTTAAAGAAAGTCAATTCTAATTAAAGCAATCCTCACTCAAGATTAGATCTGGGGTGAGAGGAGGTCATAGAAACTGTTCATTACGAGGTTGCATTTAGCTAGGAGGAGAGTGGAGGGGTGAGAGCACAGACAGGCAAACTCAAGGAGAAGAGGAAACACATTAGAATGTCTTAAGAGATCAATTGAAATATCTCAGAATAAAATTGACATTTTTGTGACTTTTTTTCTTTTTAATCATGCTTCTAAAGAGGCTTGCTGATTAGATTTTAATTTTGTCTTGGAAATACTTAGTTGGGTGTCCTGATTACATAGAAATCATTTGCTATGGATTAGGGAACTTCAGCACAGTTTTAATAGTTCTTTGTGCCCCATAAGCCTGTAAGGTGACGATGCCCCTATTTTATTATCACCTAGAAACTTCAGCATCAAGCAATCCACACAGATGAAGCAGAGGTTGCAGAAACGCCCATGGAAGATGGTGGCTGAGCCCTGGGAGGAGTGAGTGCTGCACCTTGGAGACAGCTGCTTGAGGTGCTTCACCTGTAAAATGAGGAATGATTGCCTTTTCTCACTTCAAAACTAACCCATGTTCACCACACAAAGTTCAAATGGGATGGAAATCTAGGACTTAGAAAGTCAATGTCTTCCCTCATTCCCCTGTTCTTATCATGTATGTACTAACTTTGTAAATAAAAATGCAGCAATAAGGAACTGGAGGGCCTCTTTACTCCTTTATTTATTCATTTGTTTATTTTTAAATTTGTGGCAATTTCTATGCAATGCTGTATTACATTGCTTGAATACAAACAGCCTGACTCTTAGCATCCAGTTTTTAACCCAAGAGCAGATGGGAACTGTTCTGTGTACCTGTTCCTTCAGAATTCCCTCTCAGAACTGTGCTCCCAAACAGGGGTTGGCTCTTTCTTTTATTGAAACAGCATATCCAGCATGAGAAAGAGGAATTATCCTATCAGAAGAGTATATCCTTCTGACCCCTACTGACTTAGGACACACAACCACAAACAGACCTTCTCAGTTTAATCCCATCTATTGTTTGCAACACAAATGGAATAATCTTCCTATCTCCACTGCTTCTTTCTTTCCAATGAATATCCTTCCCAGAATGCAGTGCTTTCTTGAATATGCAAAACATCCATTCACACATTCATACATTATTTTGGGTCCAGGGCAAGGAAAGGTCATGAGGAATTAAGGCCATATGCCCAGGTCACAAGAGGAGCACAAGGCTCAGTGAGATATCCATATTATAAATAACCTAAGACAAGATTAACTTTTTGTTTACAAGGTTAGGTAAAAGTCATTTGTCCAGAATATGTTCATATTGTAAAAGTTATTACCACATGCATTTATTTATTTATTTATTATTTATTTATTATTTACTATTTGCTTATTTATTTTGAGGCAGTGTCTCATGTAGCCGAGGCTGGTCTTGAACTCACTACATAGACCCTGAATTTCTAATCCTCCTGCCTTCACCTCCCAAATGCTGGGATTGCAGGCCTGTGCCACTATACCTGGTTGTGAGGTACTGGGGATGGAACCCCAGGGTCTCATGCATGTGATGCCAGTTCTCTACCATCTGAGCCACATCTCCAACCCTTTTGTACTTTGTACACCACAATTTTCTGTACTCAGTTGACCTATTTCATTATTTCAATGGGCACATGGGAGTCCTTTGTGTGGATGCTCTGTGGTTCATCCATTGATGGCCATTTGGGATGCTTGACTTTGGCTATCACAGATTATACTGAAGTAAACTTTTTGTATATGTGTTTCTGTGTACTTGTACATAGTGAAAAACTTATTTTTTTTAAAAAAAAATTTACATTATTTACTGATTGTGTATGTGCAAAGGTCAGAGGACAACTTATAGGAGTTGGTTCTCTCTTTTCACTATGAGTGTCCCTGAAATTGAACTCAGGGTGCTCAGGTTTGGTAGCAAGCTCCTTTACCTGCTCACTCACCCTGCTGGCCCTCAAAAACTGTTTCATGACTTTGGGACCCACATTTCCCATTGAAGCCTTGAGAGGAATGAAATTGTGAGGGGCAAGTGATAATGAAGAGAGGCCAATGCCCTCCCAGCTGAGGAGGCAGTGGCCCCTGGGGCACAAGCTTGGGACAAGCTTTACACTCATGGTGCTGTGCATGTGGAGATGGATTCTTTTTGTTCTACCTGCCCTGTACCTTCCTCCTGGCTACTAAACATCAGATTCTGGAAGATTAACTTAGGAAGGTTCGTTCAGTGTTTTTCAAGCTGCAGAGTCATGACCCACATATATACATACGTGTGTGTGTCTGTGTGTGTGTGGAGGGGGGGTTAATACAGCAAGTGCAGGTATTATTTTCTTGAAATTTTACTTTGGATATATGAGCATTGGTGTATTGGTAACTTTTGTGTCACTATGAGCTTAAGCAGAGGAAGGGTTTGGAGACTCCAGTCCATGGTTGCTGACTGCATGTACAAGGCAGAACATCAGGGTAACAGAAACACATGGCAGAGACTGTTTACCACTTCTTAACAGACAGGAAGCACAGAAAGCAAGCCATGCCTCCAATGGTCCACCCCTGTGACGTACTTCTCCCAGCTAGCGCTGTGTCCTAAAGTTTCCAGAACCTCCCAAAAAAGCATCATCAGCTGAGACCAAGCATCCAAAACATGAGCCTGTTGGAGGAAGACATTTCATATTTGTGATGTTTTACATTGACTGTCAACTTGACAAGATCTAGAATTACCTTGGCAATAAATCCAAGGGCAAGCCTGTGAAGGATTATCCAGTAACTGAGGTGGGAAGACCCACTTGAAATGGTGGTTGGCACCAGTCCACGAGCTGAAGTCCCAGAATGCATGAGAAAGGAAAAGTGAGCTGAACACCAGCATTCATCTCTCTGCTTCCTGAATGTGGATGCCATGTAACCAGCTGCTCCATGTTCTGGCTGCTATGCCTTCCCCACCATGACAGACTACACTTATGGATAAAACTTTGTGTCTACATTGGTTTTCACTTCTTTAACTTTTTAAAATTTATTATTTCTATTTATTTTGTGTGTTTGAGAGTATTGCCTGCATATATGTAAATGCACCTGTGTTGTATAATACCCATGGAGGTGAGAAGAGGATGTCAGATTCTCCTGAAACTGGAGTGAATGACAGTTGTTAGCTGCCATGTGGGTGCTGGGAATTGAACTCAGGTCCTCTGCAAGAGCAACCAGTGCTCTTAACAACTAAACCATATCTCCAGTTTCTTAAGTTTTTATTTTTATTTATTTATTTATTTATTCATTTATTTATTATTTATTTATTTATTTATTTAAAAGAAG
>NW_008330486.1:23114-49701 GCF_000622305.1 Nannospalax galili
TTTGTCTTCAGGAGTTCCGTGGTGGCCCAATTCCAATGTGGATCAGAAGTTTTCAGACTTTCTCCTTAGGTCTGGAATCTTCTAAGAATGCTTTTGGCCTCAGGAACTTGGGTGTTGGACTGACCTGAGACCCTGGCAGTAGCCGCGCCACACAGGGATGCAAAGGCAGATGGGGTGGGAAGAAGACCCAAGATTTCCCGGGGAATGGATTGAGTAGCTGGGTTGTACTGGATTCAAAGGATCAGGGAGAGGAAAGGTAGGCCTCGGAGCCCCAGAAAGAGGCTCTCAGCCCCAGCAAGAGACTGCCAGGTGTTGCAGGACCAGGGAAGTAGATGGAGGTGAGTGCAGGGCCAGGTCCAGAAGCCGTGCCCCTGGGGCCCAAGAAAGGCACTAAGTTGGTCTGGGTGAGAAGGGTCAGGAAGCAGTATTGGTTCCCCTGGTGTCTGGGGCCCCAAGTCTAGGGATGGTGCAGGTCCCAAACTAGGAGTAGCGAACAGCGGGGGAGATGGAAGGGTGAATGTGGCTTGGGGAGTCAGGGCACAGAGGGCTGCGCTATAAACTTACCCCAAGAAGCCTGAGGATAGGAGTGCAGAAGTTTTTATTTTTATTTATTTATTTTGGTTGTTTTGAGATGGGGTCTCTCTGTAGCCCCAGATGGTCTGAACTCACTATGTAGACCAGGCTGGTCTTGCACTCACAGAGATCCACCTGCCTTAATCCCTCCCAAGTGCTGGGATTAAGGGTGTGCACCACCATCCCAGAAAATTTTGATTCTTTTAATTAAAAAAAATATATATGTATGAGTGTTTTGCCTGTATGTGTTTATGTGCAGCATGTACATGCAGTGTCCATGGAGGCCAGAAGAGGGCATCAGATCCCCTGTAACTGGAGTTATGAATGATTATGAGCCACAATATGGGTTCTGGGAGCTGAACCTAGGTCCTCTGCAAGAGAAGTGCACTTTTAACCACTGAGCCTTCTCTCCAGCCCCAAGTTTTTACTTCTTTTGTGTACAAATTTAGGACTGGAATCCTGGGTTGCATGTTGGATGTATGTTTACCTTTGTGATGAAAGTTTCAAACTTTTTCCAAAGTAGCTATTTCATACTCTTGTAAATAATGTATCAATGTTCTGGTTTTCCAACATCTTTGTAAACATTTGGTGTCAGCTTTACTGTCACTGGCCATTTTGGTGGATCTCTGGTGATGCATCATGTGGCATTATTTTGAATTTCTTTAATACCTGTGATTTGGGGCAGTTTTATGTGTTTATTAACTAAAACAGTTGGTTCTAACTGCCAATTGTACATAACTTAGAATCACCTTGGTGGAGAGTCTCAGTGAGAGATTATCTACATTTATGTCATGTTTTATCAAGTTGATACAAATCTAGACATACCTGAGAAGAGGGAATCTCAGTTAAGGAATTTCTGTTATCAGATTGGCCTGTGGCGGTGTCTATGGTGCATCTTCTTAATTGTTAATTGATGTAGAAGGGTCCAATCCACTGAGGGTGGTGCCATCCTTGGGCAGGTGGGTGTGAGTTGTATAAGAAAGCTGGTTGAACACATGCCTGGGAGAGCAAGCCAGTAAGCAATGTTTTTCCATGGTCTCTGCTACAGTCCCTGCCTTGAGCTCCTGCTCTGACTTCCCTCAGTGATTGATTATAACCTATCAGCCAAATAAATCCTTTTCTCCCCAAGCTGCTTTGGGTAATGATGTTTATCATGGCAACAGAAACCAAACTAGAATGATTGGGTTGGCCTGTGAACATGTCTGTGGAGGATTTTCTAAAGTAAATTGATGTGCAAAGATCCTGCCCACTGTGGGTGGCACCGTTCCCTAAGCAGGAGATCCTGAACTGTGTAGAGAGAGCAAGGAAGCAGGTGTGTGCGTTCATTCTCTCCCTGTTCTCCACTGTGGATGTGATGTGACCGCTATTTTATGCTCCTGCTGCTTTGACTTCCCTACAGTGATAGACTGTAACCTGAAATTGTGAGGTTAAAATGAGCCCTTTCTCCTCTATGTTGCTTTTTGTCAGGGTATTTTATCACAGGAACAGAAATGAAACTAGGACCCTAACCATTAATATGCCATTGATAAAATAGTTATTGAAGTCTTATCTTGCTGACATGTAAGAATTCTTTCCGTGTTTTGGATATAAGCCTTTATCAGAAAAATGTTTAAATTTTTTTTCCCAATCTTTGCTTATATTTGCATTTCTTAATAATATCTGTTGAGGATCAAAAGTTGTTTAATTTTGATAAACTTCAGTTTTTCATTTTTTTCTGTTATGACTCATGCTATGATGTTATCTTTAAGAAATTTTTGCCCAATAAAGGTCACAAAGATTTCTTTCTTCTTGAAGTTTTAATTTTTAGCTCTCATATTTAGCCCTATGATCTATTTTAAGTTAATTTTGGGTGGCTACATCTCTTTAAAAAGTCTTTATTATTTTTAAGTGTGTGGTTGTGTCTGTGTATGAGCACAGGCACATGAACATGAATATAGATGCCCTCAGAAGCCACAAGAGGGCATCAGATCCTCTGGACCAGAGCTACAGGTGGTTGTGAGCCATCTGGCATGGGAACTGAGCTCTGGTCTTCTACAAGAGCAGCAAATACTCTTAACCACTGAACCATCTCTCCACCTTAGTTAGTTTCACCCTTTGAAACTTCCTCCTAGCAGATGAGGAGAGTGAGGTGAAAAGTCATAGCTTAGGTCCTCAAACTAATAGAAGAATTGAAATAGATGATTGCTGGGAACAATTGATGAACTTATCCTAGTCCTGACCCTCATCTTCTTGGCTGCACTGAGTGTCCACTCTCCCCTCACTTGCTACAAAGCCCAGCTCCTGGCTGAGCCAGTGTTCCTTACTGGCTGTGGTCTATCAGTTGTCTTCCTTGGTTCTTTGGCAGAGCAGTTATTCCTTGGCAGCCTTTCTTCACACACTGATTGACAGATCTTGTCACAGTCACATTTCTTCTCTCTAAACAGCTTTGGCTTCTTTTCCTCCAGGGCTGCCTCTGTCCCTCTTCATCTTTGCCTGCTTTTCTTACACTAACATTCTGTACATGGTGTGTGTCACTTGATATTTGTACATTGTAGTTTTGAGAGCAAGGGCAGACAGGAACATGGAGTTGGATGGATTTCCCAGAGGGTGCTGGAGGGAAAACAGTTGCTGACTTCCTTTCCAATCTTTCAAGCAAAACAGCTGGAATTTTTAGGACTTTGAGTACCTGGGTTTTCTTAGAAGAGCGGGAAAGCCAAGGTAGACAAAGATCTGTGGGGAAGGACAGACAGGGGCCTGGGAAGCACCCTTGTCACCATTTCTGTACCCACAGTGAATGGGATACTCTCTAATTATACTTTGGCCCTATTAATCTTACCTGTTTGTATTTGGTCCAAAAAGATCGCATCAGCACATCTGCTATTATCTGCTTCATGGTAAAGCAAAACTTTGAATCTATTCAAGTCTTGTATTTTGTCAGCAGAGAGTGGGGAACAACCTAGATGTCCATTTTTGTGGGAATGGCCAAGGGGTATTTGGCAGAAGCACGGTACAGATGGTCTGTGGCAGATGGACCATGAGGCCAGATATGCTTACACATGACCACATGGGCACACCTAACATGGAACTGTGCACCAAAAGAGAGTAAAAGCTACAGTATACGAATTATTATTAGTTACAAATATATCAATAAAAGCAGCGTATTTTGCAAAACATCACTATATACTTTACAAGCAAACATACTAATACACCATATAACTATATAATAGGAAGTGTCTTGTGTGGGATGCAAAATCCGGGCAGTAGGTGATCTATATTAATTTCTTGTGGATACACAACAAACTTCCACAACTCAGGCAACTCAAAACAACAGATTATCTTCTTGTTGCTCTGGAGATCAGAGGTTTGGAAGGAGCATGGCTGAGCTGAAATCAGGGTGTCAATAGGCTGTGCTCCCAGGGTTGGGGGGAGAGCTTTAGGGAAGAATCTGTCCTTGCCTCTTCCAGTTTTAGTTAACTCCCCACATTCTTTGGCTTGTGGCTGTATCACTCCCATCTTCTAGGCCGGCATCTTCAAATCTCTACCTGCTCCATTTTGTCTTCTTCTTTGTATATGAGTTCTCCTTCTGCTTCCTTCTTATAGGTACATGTGGTTACACTAGGACACATGCAGCCCATGTTCACCTCCCCTTCTCAAGATCCTTTCAGAGGGGTGGAGTGATGGCCTGGCTGTTAAAAGTGCTTGCTGCTCTTGTAGAGGACCCGAGTTCAGATCCTACCATTTACATTTCTTACCAAGGTCTTAGGAAATCAT
Source organism: Nannospalax galili (assembly GCF_000622305.1). Lineage (NCBI taxonomy): Eukaryota > Metazoa > Chordata > Mammalia > Rodentia > Spalacidae > Nannospalax > Nannospalax galili. The sequence goes on from NW_008330486.1 coordinate 27,438, forward strand.
GTTGAACCAACCTTCAAAATGTCAAGAACTACCGGCTGCCACCTCCTCCATGGCCAACACCCACTCTAGTTACAGGAACAATTGCTGCTTCCCGGTCTTCTGCCTTAAACCCTTGCTTCCCAGCAGCTGTAGTGTCTCTTTTGACACCTCAGATCATATGACTCACGCCCCCACCCCTCCACCCCCCAACAAAATAAAAAAACAACTTTGGAACTGGAACTCAGTGGTTAAGAGCAGGGGCTATGCTGGGCGTGGTGGCACACACCTTTAATCCCAGCACTCTGGAGCAGAGACAGGCGGATCTCTGTGAGTTCAAGCCCAGCCTGGTCTACATAGCAAGTTCTAGTTCAGCTGGGGCTACAGGGAGACCCTGTTTCAAAAAGACCAAAAAAGAAAAAGCACATACTGTTGCTCTACCAGAGGACCTGAGTCTGGTTCTCAGCCTGCCGTGAGCTTTCAAGGACTCACTTGTCTCTAAATTTAGGGACACTGGGATTACAGGTACAAGCTAGCTTGTCTGGCTTTATGTGAGTTCTGGGGATTCAAACTCAGGTCATCATGCTTATGGTGCACTTTACCCACAGAGTCATCTCATCACCCCTGAGCCTCAGTATTTTTTTAAAGTTATTTATTATTTTTATTTTATGTGTATGAGTGTATTGCCTACACATATGTAAGTGTACCCATGTCATGCAATGCCTGTTGAGGTCAGAAGAGGACATCAGATACCCTGGAACTGGAGTCACAGACAGTTGTTAGCTGCCATGTGGGTGCTGAGAACTGAACCCAGGTCCTCTGCAAGAGTAGCCAGTGCTCTTAACTGCTGAGCCATCTCTCCAGCCCTCAGCTTTCTTCTTCACAAAGTGGGAGTCGTAATTCCAATGTGCCAAGCTTATTCTCAGGGTTAGAAATAATGTAGGTGAGGGACTTGCCATTGTGTTTTACCCTCAGGTGATTCTTATCCCATCAAAGTCTGAGATTCAAGGCTTCATGGTGACATTATGGCCTGGGGGGCCACAGAACACTAGAAAATAATCCTCAAGTACTTTGTGGTGATCCATGTACAACAATGCCCTTTCTGAAGGAGATTCATCCACTGGAGTCTAGTCAGCCTAAGATCGTAAGTAAGGCCTACTCTCCCTCACCCAGTAGTAATCAGTCTCCGATAGTTTCCAGACTGGGCCTGGTCACCATTTTCCTTGCTTCACTTTGGGCCCTTGTCTGATTGCTTTGGCATGGATCCTGTGCTCGATGCCACCATTGCCACTAGTTCACATGTGCAAGCTTCTAGTGGCCTGAAAGCATCTGCTTCCCTGTGTTCATGAACCAGCCCTGGCCCTTACAATCTTCCTGCCCCTTCTTCCACAGTGGTCCCTGAGCTGTGGATGGGAGAGGTTTAATATAGGAGTCCTATCTAAGGGCACACACTCTACAGTCTCTTATTCTCTAAAACTTGGCCAGTTGTGGCCTCCTGTGTGTGTCACACTGTTGTATAAGGAAGCTTCACTGGTGAGAGTTGAGGGATGCACTAGTTTTCTCTCTACCCCCTGTTCTGCTATGTTCCATGAGCCTTAGATGTAGAAGTTCAACTATAGATATGTCAACTAAGACTGGGCATTCTCAGACATATATTCTCTGTCTCTGACCAGTTGTGGGATTCTGCAGTAGCCTTTGTCAGTTGCAGAAAGAAGCTTCTTTGATGAGTGCTGTATGGCATACTTGTCTGTAAATATAAGGATCCATATTTAGCATATGGTAAGAAATTTCATTTGCCTAGAGATATGACGGAGATAGGGTTTTCTCTAGGATCTATGACCTCTCCAGCCATGTGTGTTTGATTGTGTTTACAGTGCCACCCACGAGTTCTTTCCCATTGAGAAGACTTTAAGTCCAATTAGATAGCTGTTGAAATAACAACAAATAGCAGTGCCACTACTGCACCAATAGAGGGAGTTTGCTGTGCCAGTCATTATGGTTATTAGACTTAGGGCTGGGATGGACCATTGATTGATTTTCTCCCTTAGCAGCTTACATAGTATCCTCTAGAACTATGAGAGCTAGTCTTCAGGTAGAAGACTTCCAGGTCAGTTCCTGCTCCATTGCTGCAAGTCCTGTGTCTGAGTATGCCCTGTCTTCAGTAGTAGGGTCTTATCTTCCTAGAACTGAAAAGTCTTATTTGATGAGTTCTTTCCATCTCTGTTTTGTTTGTTTCCCCACTTTGAACTTCTAGACTAATTCCTTAGTTTTCATATTTTTTGTCCCACATTATACATCTCTTTGTCTCTTTCCTTTATTATTTCCTCAATTTTATTTTCCAGTCCTGCTCAATTTATGATTTCTGGTATCATATGTTTCATTTTCTGGAGGATGGTGTTGAGATGGAGTCATACTATATAGCACTAGCTGGCCTGGAACTCTCTGTGTGGACCAGGCTGGCCTTGAACTCACAGAGATCCACCTACCTTGGCCTCTGAGTGGTAGGATCAAAGGTGTGCACCATCATACTCTGCTAAGTTTCATTTTTTAAAAGATCTGTTTTATTTTTTATTCATGTGTATATGTATGTGTGTCTGTGTGTGCATGCTTCTATATACAGATACCCACAGAGGCCACAAGAAAGCGTCAGATCCCCCGGAACTGGAGTCATTGGTGGTTGTGAACCACTGGATGTGGGTGCTGGAAACCAAACTCTGGTTCTCTGCAAGAGCAACAAGTGATGTTAATTGCTGAGCCATATCTCCAGCCCCCACATGTTTCTTTAAAAAATATTTTTATTGATTCTTCAACAATTTCATGTAATGTATTTTGATCATATTCAGACACCCTCTCGTATCTCCATCTCCACCTGATCACCCACCCTTAACTTCATGTCCTCTTATTGTTTTTTTCCAAAGGCCTATTGAGCCTAATTTGTGTTCCCCAAATGCTCTTAGGTGGTGCCCATCCCCTGGAGCCTGGACAACTTACCTGGTGTCACACCCTTAAAGAAAACTGGCTTATGTTTCATTTTTAAGAATTCTCTTCTTGCTCTTAAAAATTCTACTTGTAGAGCATCTTGCTCCTTTAAATATATTTCTTTTATTTTTTAACTATATGTCTGTGTGTGGATATATGCAAGGCAGGTGAGTACAGGTGTTTGTGGCACCCTTTGATTCCTCTGGAGCTGGATTTACAGGAGGTTGTGAACTGCCCAACGTGGGTGCTAGGAACTAAACTCTGTTCCTCTGGAAGAAGAGGAGTATGTCTTCTGAATACTGAACCATCTTCTCCAGGCCCTAGAGCATCCTACTCGTGTTCTCCAATGCAGTATCTTGTTTCTCTGAGGCTACTGTGATAGATTTTGTTGAAGGTTTCTTCTTGTAATATGGTCTTTTCCTTTCCAAGTTGCACTCAAATGTATGTACTTAAGCAGGGGGTCACTACTGCCATTGCTCCTCTGACACCTAGGTGTTCAGAGGTCACTTCTACAGAGATGGAGAATGGAAGTTTGAGACAATTACTTTGTTCTAAAAAAGAACACAGGGCTGGAGAGGTGGCTCAGAGGTTAAGAGCACTGACTGCTCTTGCAGAGGACCCAGGTTCGATTCCCAGCACCCACATGGCGGCTACAAGCTGTCCTTAACTCCAGTTCCAGGGGAATCCAAAGCCCTCTTCTGACCTCTGCGGCATTGCGTGACACGGGTGCACTCACATACATGCAGGCAATACACTCATACACATAAAATAAAAATAATAAATAAAATATTAAAAAAAGAATGTTTAAAAAAAGAACATATATCCAACAGACTCTGTGCTAAATATTTTGTGGTTATTACGCTATGTAATTTCCACGATGTCCTTATGAGGAAGGCACCACAATAATCTATATTTCATAGACCTACAAACTGTAGCAGAGAGAGGTTGGGTAACAGAGAGAAGATTCTAACTTAGGTTTTTGAATACCTTAGATTTTCTGCCTGAAGATCCAAATTGGAAGTTGAAACTTCTAAGTAATTATTCAAATTCCTTCTTCCCATTGTCTACGTGGAAAAGTCGTGGAAAAGTCAAAGGTTCAATAATTCCTATAGCTTCCTCATAAATTAAAAAAAGTTGAATAACGCTAGAATATTCCTTCATATTCCTATCACACCTAAAGGCTTTCTCCTAAGAGAAACTGCTAAAGAATCAAGTCATTAAATATACATCAGTAGGTGCCACATGGAGCTCACTGATACTCATTTGATTAAGAAAGTATTATCTCTCCCCACAGCTATGCTTTTGTCAGAGATGGGGGAAGATAACAGAACTGGCAGGCCAAGGGCTCAGAGAATTCATCATCAAGATAAATAGGAAAAAGGGAGCTTCCAGAGGCTCTTCGGGACTTCCTTGGGTTGGCAGAGTAATTATTCTTTTTCGGTACCTCCAAAAGATTCCGGCTCCTTTTGGAAAATTAGCCCGAGGTTTTGTGGGCTGCCCAGTGGGTGGCTTCATGGACACTTAGCACACCATCCATTTTCCCCTGTTTTGTGAACTGATTCTTTTTTTTTTTTTTTTTTTTTTTTTTTTTTTTGAAGCAGGGTTTCCCTGTAGCCCCAGCTGTCCTGGAACCTGGAACTCACTATGTAGACCAGGCTGGCCTTGAACTCCCTGAGACCCGCCTGCCTCTGCCTCCCAAGTGCTGGGACTACAGGCGTGCACCACCACGCCCGGCTCAAACTGACTTTAAAATTTGTTTAAAAGTTATAGCCAAAGCTAGTGGGTGCTCATTACCTGGAAGTTCCTCCAACTACTGTGGTGGCAAGTTACAGTCCCACCTCCTTCCCACGCTCTGCTCCGTGGAAGGAGTCAAGAAGGGGGGAGCCAGTTACCATGAGGGTCTAAGGATATATAAGCCGAGAATGCCTTGAGGCAGTGCTCTCGCCATTTTGTGTGGCTGTCGGAAGCTACAGGATTTATGTTTGTGTGTGGACTTTACAGCACAGCCATGAATTGGGGCGGGGGGGGGGTAGTGCCCATTCTTCTGTAAGTAAACCAGCACCCCAAGCTCAGTTAGCAAGTCCAATAAACTCGTTAGGATTTTCCAAATGGTGGTTTTGGAGAATTCTTGCCTCTGGCTGTTGGGTTGTGGTAAGGACAGTGAGAGTAGAGAACTGGACACCACGTGCCATCTTCCAGCAGTGAATTTGACTTTACAGTGCTATACCCTTGTGATGGTTAATCTTGATTGCTAACATGATAGGATTTATAATCACCGTATTTGACTTTACAGTGCTATACCCTTGTGATGGTTAATCTTGATTGCTAACGTGATGGGATTTATAATCACCGTGGAAACAAACCTCTGGGCATGTCTGTGAGAGTATTTCTGGACTGGATTAATTGAGACGGAACCCACCATAAACCGTAGGCGTCACAAACCATACGTTGGGGTCCCAGAATAAACAAAAAGAGAGAGATAACGGGGCTGGAGAGATGGCTCAGCGGTTGTTCTTGGTGAAGACCAGGGTTTGAATCCCAGCACCCACTTGGCATAACAACTGTCTGTAACCCTAGTCCCAGGGGATCTGACAGCCTCTTTTGACCTCCTTGGGCATTTCACGACTCGGTGCACTTACCTACATGCAGGTAATGTATGTATACACATAAATAAAATTAAAGAGAGAGAGAGAGAGAGAGAGAGAGAGAGAGGGAGAGAGAGAGAGAGAGAGAGAGAGAGAGCAAGTACTGCTGAGCACAGGCATTCACATCTCTCCACTTCCTGACTGTGGATGCAGTGTGACCAGTTCCCTCAAGCTCCTCTGACCATGGCTTTCCTGCCACAATGGACTGCACCCTCATGCTAGACAGTTTTGGTTGTCAACTTGACACACCTGGATAGAAGGAGCCTTAATTGGGGAACTACCTCCATTGAACTGGCCTGTGGCCATGTCTGTGGGACATTTTCTTGATTGTTGACTGATATGGGGGGCCCAGCCCATTGTGAGCTGTGCCACCCCTGAACAGGTGGGCCTCTATTGTACAAGAAAGCAGGTTGAGCACAAGCCAAGGGAGCAAACCAATAAGCAGGATCCTCCATGGTGTGTGCTCTAGCTCCTGCCTCCAGGTTCCTACCCTGAGTTCCTACCCTGACAAATTGTGAACTGGGAGATGTAAGTCTAATAAACCCTTTCCTCCCCAAGGTGGTATTGATCAGAGTGTTTTGTCATTGCAACGGAGAAACAAACTAGAACAAGCCTCAAACTGTGAGCCAAAATAAACCCTATCTTCCTTAAGTTGCTTTTGTCAGGCATTTTGTCTCAGCAGCTTGTAGTCACCAGCGCAATCTCCAATCTCAAGGTCACAGCTAAGTCACCAAACAGGGTAGAAAATCACCCAATGCCTCTCTGATTTGTCATTAATGAGATAATAATGTGCTTCACTCCCACAATCCCCCTTTCTGGTAATAACTCTCAGGGCTTATTTATCTGTGATATAATCTTTCCATCATGCCCTCTGCTGCCACAAGTGTCTCTTATCAAAGCCAGGCTAAAGGAATGATTGAGGACTGGCTTTGACGTATCTGGTCATTGGAGGACTGGAAATACAAAAGCTGGAGCTGGACCATGTGTGCAGGGAAAGTGCTGATGGAAGGTACTGGAGAAGGTTCAGGGGCCCTGAAGGACCCTAGTCCGTGCCCATCTTCATAGGCCTGTCATCTTGCTTTTTCAGTCTCAGAATCACTCTTATCCCCATCTTGCCCCACCATCCCCTGGAAATCCTTCATTTTCTATTGCCAAAGGCAAGCCCTAGGATGGACTCCTGAGACGACAAAATACCTTTCCCCAGGTATTGGCTGTTCAGACTGATCTCCACAAGATAGAGTTCAATGTGCCCTGTGATCAAGACAATGGCTGAAAATGAAATTGATGGACCAGGTGCAGCTAGACCTTGGCGGCCCTGCACCCCTGGCCAAGAGCTCCTGGGAGGGTGCGAGCTAGAAATAAAGCACCTGTCCTGCAGGCCCAATCTGTGCCTCCAGCCACTGCAGACTGGGTTTCAAAGGTCTTGATTCTCTAGCACAACCTCCCCTGGTAACCTGTAGGTCTTTCCTTAGAGTCTCTGCCCCCTGTCACTTATCTTTTCTATTTCAGCATCTGCAGGTGAGATGAATAATTGGGATCTTCCAATATCCTAATTATGTTTGAGGCTCTCCTCTCCATTTTCTGGATCAGCTGCAGAATAGACCTGCTCACTTTTTGTTCACTCTTTCTACAGCCATTGGTCCAACCAAGGCTGATCATCTGTTAAAGAAGGCTTTTGGAAGGAAGGCTGCATTGTAGACATCCTTCCTTGAAAGCCTCTGGAGGGCAGGGTATGGCAGAACAGGAAGCCTAGAATTGGGCTTTGCCTACCGTGACAATTCCCTCACAAAGACTTGGGTTTCTTGATCTGTCATTTAATGGAGCCAATCTAGATAGCTTCCAGGCCCATGTCCACTCCAATATTTCATGACTCTGCGTTTTATAAGCTCTTCTGAAAATGTGAACTCCAGGTTACAGTACCCCTTTTTTCGTGTGTGTGTATGTGTGTGTGTACATGTGTGTAGGGTTGCTCATGCCTGTACGCAAAGGCCAGAGGTTGGCATCAGATGTCTTCCTCTATTGGTTTCCACCCTAATTTTTAAGGTTTATTTATTATTATTATTTTGTCTTTTTTGAGACAGGGTCTCCCTGTAGTCCCAGCTGACCTGAACTCACTATGTAGACCAGGCTGACCTTGAACTCACAAAGATTCACCTGCCTCTGTATGGGCGTGCGGGGATCTCGGGGCGCCAGCTGCTGGGCGTGGCGCCGGTCTCCCACACGTCGCTGGAGTGCAGCGAGTCCCATGGGCCGCGTCTGCTGTTCAGGCCCCTGGCTCTCTGCTGCTGGGGTGCGCGGATTTCTTGCACTGAGTTGCCGTGGGTCTCTGGTACTGGAGCTGGCGGCTCTAGGACCGCTATCAGCTGCCTGGTTGGGTTCCGTTTCAATTTCCACCATGCACTCTCTCTCTAAGTTCGAGACCTGTTGGCCACCAGGTCACGAGGGGAGGTGCGAGAAATGGCGAAAGCAGAGTCTTCGTGAGTCGAAGACGGAAGGATAGCTCCGCCCCTCGAGACTGGATCACAGGATTTAGTGTTACAGCTTCAGACAAGTGACTCAGCTCAGATCTCAGTGATTCAGCTCTAGCTCCAGCTTTATTGGGGTAAAACTAGGACTATTTATAGTGTGGAGACAGTAGAAGAAGCCTTAGCTGATAGGTACTCCTGGAATGCCCGATTTACATAGGGCAGTGGGCTTCTATCAGGCTATCAGACAAGGGCCTGATTAAAACCTGGTAGCTCCTGTGCCGGAGGGCATGTATCTTGTGACGGGCATTTCAAAAGTAAGTCAGGGAGGAGAGCAGAAGGCGCCCCGCTGAGAAGGGGAGTCTCCCCATTCGCGCTGAGCCAGCTTGTGGCTATCTGGACATGGGGAGACTGCTACCCTAAACAGCAGGGGTCCCCAACACCTCTGCCTCCCGAGTGCTGGGATTAAAGGTGTGCACCACCACTCCTGGCTTATTTATTATTTTTATGTGTACGTGTGTGTGCCTGCATAAGTTTATGTGCATCACACGTGTGCAAGAACCTGCAGAGGCCAGAGGGGGCGTCAGATCCTCTGGAACTGGAGTTACAGGCAGTTGTGAGCTATGATGTGGGTGCTGGAAACTGAACCCCGATCCTCTGAACGTGCTCTCCACAGCTGAGCCATCTCTCTAGCCTCCTCTCTTATTTTTGAGACAAGTTCTCTTACTGAACTGGGGCCAGCTGGTCAGCAAGTTTGGTAAGCCTCTTGCCTGCCCCTACAATCTCAACACTGGGGTTACGGATATGTGCCCCATACCTAGCTTTCATGTGACTACTGGAGATCTGAACTCATACAGCAAGCACTTCAGCCCTGTAGTAGGTGCCCTTTTTGACCTGTACACTGATGTTATAAAATGACCTTTTACTTCTCTCTAAGGAGCCAGGAGGGCTGTGAACTTGAGTTCCTCCTGCTATATCCCAGTGATTCTTCCCAGTGATGCAAGGAAGCAAGCCTTTGACACAGTTTTTTTTTTTTTTTTGGTCTTTTTGAGACAGGATCTCCTTGTAGCCCCAGCTGTCCTGGAACTCACTATGTAGACCAGGCTGGACTCGAAGTCACAAAATTGGCTTTTATCTCCTGCCCTCCCGACCCTGTCTGCTTCACTCAGGTCTGTTTATACCTCTCTCATGCATATGTGTTCCTGTGATGTTCAGAGAATAAAGGGATCCAGAACTCTTGGCATCCTGGATGTTCTGGAAGCAGTCTTGCAACTATTTCCTGCTTCAGCTTCGAGGGTGAGGAGAGAACACCCAGGCCAGGTTCCAGCCACTTTTCCTTTTTAAAAATTTTTAAAATTTAAATTTGTTTTCATTTTCATTTTTGGTTTTTGGAGACAGGGTCTCATGTAGCCCACACTGGCTAGAACTGAGGGTGACCTTGAACTTCCAATCTTCACACCTCCACCTCCTCAGTGTTGGGATTACAGGTATAGATAGATCATCATATCTGGTTTATGAGCTGAACCTAGGGCTTTGTGCGTGCTAGGAAAGCACTCTGTGATTGAGTTACATTCCACAGCCCTTCAGCCACCTTTGCATTTCTTGAGTGTGAAATCTCCTGGAACCTGCCTCTGATATTTACTAGCTGGGTGACCTTGGAAAGTATGCTAACTTTCCTGCACCTGTGTTTCCTTTTGTGTAAAGTGGGGAGCTTAACAGCACCTGCCTCATAATGCTGCCAAGTTTCCTACTTCAGAGTAATCTGAAGAACTAATCCAAAATTCCAGTTCCTGGGCTCCAGCTCAAATCTACAGAGTCAGCATCCCTGGAATTAGAACCCCAAAAATGTGTGTGTGTGCCGGGCGAGGTGGCACATGCCATTTAATCCCAGCATTTGGGAGACAGAGGCAGGCAGATTTCTGTGAGTTCAGGGCCAGCCTGGTCTACCTAGTGAGTTCCAGGCCTGCTGGGGTTACAGAGTGACCGTGTCTCAGAAAGACAAAAAGAAAAATTGTGTGTGCTTGTGTGTGTGTGCGTGTATGTGCCATGATGCTCGTGTAGGGGGGTCAGAAGACAGTTCAGAGTTGGTTCTCTCCTGCCACCTTGTGGGATCCAGGAATGGAATGTGGGTTGTCAGGCAGGCCATGTGCAACAACTGCCTCAAACCGCTGAGCCAACTGTCTAGTCCCAGAAGGTATTTTTTGGTTTTTTGGTTGGTTGGTTGGGTCTTTGTTGTTGCTGCTCTTATTGTTTTGGGGCAGAGTCTTGCTGTGTAGCCCTGACTGGTTTATAACTTATTAGGTAGACAAAGCTGGCCTCTTGGTCATAGCCATCCTCCTGCCTCTGCCTTCTGAGTACTAGGGTTGTAGAAGTGCTCCACTGCAAGCTGGGCATGGTGGTGCCTTTAATCTCAGCGGTTGCGGAGGCAGAGGCAGGCAGATCTCTGTGAGACAGAGGCCATCCTGGTCTATGTAATAGTGAGTTCCAGGCCAGCTGGGGCTACAGGGAGAACCTGTCTCAAAAAGACCGAAAGAAAAGTGCTCCACCGCATCCAGTCACACTTCCATGCACTAGTTTGGGACCCTCCCTCACCTGCAAGAGGTGTCTCAACTCACACAGTATTTAATCAACATGGACGCTTCAAAGTCAGTATGGGGCCGGAGAGACAGCTCAGTGGTTAAAAGCTTGTTGCTCTGTCAGAGGACCTGATTTCAGTTCCCAGCACCAATGTCAGGTTGGCTCACAACTGCTTGTAACTCCAGCTGTAGGGGATCCAGCACCTTCTCCTGGTTTCTGAGGGCACCTACACACACGTGGCATTGATTCACACACTCAGCGCACACATACACATAAATGAAAATAATAAATCTTTAAAAAAGTAACCCCTCCTCAAAAAAGTAACGACGATTCCAAGAGGGAAACAAAAGCAGCTGCCTCTCTTCCTTTCTCTACACAGGAAGCCGCTGCCCAAGGGTTAAGTGCATGCTCAAGGCCACACAATGTACCTACACAATGGCCCTGCATCTTGTTCCAGTCTCTTCCGATGACAGGCTGCAGACACGCATCCATCCCAGAAGCCAGCTGGACTTCTCATCCCTCTTCTATTCAGTGGGTGTCTTTTCCTGCTCCTGCCTGGCAGGTAGCCATCATCTCCCTTTATAAATGTTTTTATCTGCCACTGCTTTTATCTTATCAGACTCACAGTCTGTCCTTGTCTTTCAGCTCCTTAAGATAATTCCCGCTTTGCTGTGTGTCATAAGTGTCATCTCAGGTGCAGCTCAAAATAACAAATAGATTTGTTTCCAGTGCAGAAAGCAAGCTGGCAGCACCTGGCTCAGATGGAGGAGAATATTGGTCATGGTCTGGCTGCTCCCTGCCACACGTCCTGCAAGGGACTTGACTGTACATTTTGAGGGCCTCTGAGGACCTGTGTCCTTCATATTTTGGGGGAGCTGATTTTTAAAAAATATTTTACTTATTATTTTGGGGATGGAAAGATGGCTCATCAGTTAAGAGCACTGACTGCTCTTGCAGAGGACCTGGGTTCAAGTCCCAGTACCCACATGGTGGCTAACAACCATCCATATGAGTGTATTGCCTGCATGTGTGTAAGTGCACCTGTGTCATGTAGTGCCTGAGGAGGTCAGAAGAGGACATCAGATCCCTTGGAACTGGAGTTATGGATGGGTGCTAGGAATCGAACCCAGGTCCTCTTAACACTGAGCCATCTCTCCAGCCTTGGAAGCTCATTTTGAGTATCTCAGTAAACTGAGTAAGTGAGAATAAACTGGGGGAAGAGGGGACTGCAAGCTGGACAGGTTGGGAGTAGTTTCTCAGAGACATAGGTACCCACACTTAGGATTGAGAAGTGGGAATACAGAGTCAGAATGTAGTGCTGGTTGCTCTGTTTGTAAATCCAGTAGTTAGAAAGAGAATTATTTCTTTTTAAAATGTGTTTTCTATCTTTCTCTTTCTTTCTTTCTTCCTTCCTTTCTTTTTTTATTTTCCCTCTTCCTTTTTAAAAGATTTATTTATTTTATTTTTATGTGTATGAGTGTTTGCCTGCATGTATGTAAGTACACCATGTGTGTGCAGTGACCAAGGAGGCTAGAAGAAGGCACTGGATCTCCTGGAACTGGAGTTATGAATTGTTTTTAGCTGCTCTATAGGTGCTGGGCAGTGAACCTAGGTCCTCTGCAAAAGCTACAAGTTCTCCCAATTGCTGAGCCATCTCTCTAGTCCTCTTTCCCTCTTTCTTATTTGATTTTATTATTTGTACGTGTGTGTGTGTGTGTGTGTGTGTGTGTGTGTGTGTGTGTACGCATATGACCATGTATTCATGTATGTGAATGCAGGTATGCTTGTGCCATGGTGCATGAGAGGAGATCAGAAGACAGCCTTGGGTGTCAGTCATGGCCTTCCAAAGTGTTTGAGACAGGGTCTCATTTTTCCACTGCATGCACCAGGCTAGCTGGCCTATGAGCATCTCCTGTTTCTACCTCCCATCTCCCTGCAGGAGTGTTGGGATTACAGATGTTTGCTCTACGTGTCCAGTTTTTACATGAGTTCTGGGGATTCAATATCAGGGCCTCAAGCTTGTTCAGGAAGCACTTTTAACTAACACTGAGCCATCACCCCAGCTTCATGAACGGACTCTTTGAAATGGAGAGTGTATTGGACACATTTCCATTTTCTGTATATTATAATGTGACATCTGGAGAAACCTTTCAAGCTGGGGAAAGGTTCTCCTTTCTGGGCTAGGAAATTCGAGATAGAGCTGGGGCTTAGTCAGAATGGGCCTTTCAACAGCAGCTGGCCAGTTCAGAGCATGCCTCCCCTACTGGCCTTGACACACAGGAAGCCATACTCCTCTGCTTTAACCACTGCTGGCAACTCAGGATGCCTATTAGAGTTTCAGGGCAACTGCTGGAATTCTTCACACTAGCCAGAAACTCCAATATAAACTTTTTCTCCAGAAACCCCAATACAAGCCATGGCCTAAGTAGTCTGCTCTGCCTCCCGGCCACTTTCCCACATAACCCTGTGTGGCAATGCCCTGCCTCCTCTCTAGGACACTTAAAGATAGTGCACTTTGATTTTCCCTGTCTCCTCTGGTGACCATACCTGACTATTTTATAAAAGAATATACTTCAGTCAGAATGGCTGCCTTCCAGAAAATAGACAATAAATGCTGGTAAAGATGTGGTGGTAGGAGAGCCTCCTACATTGCTGATAAGAATGCAAATTAGTGTTGTCCCTATGGAGTTTCAAAATAGGGAAGCTGAGGCAGGAATTCAAGGCAGGAGTTTGAAGCAGAAATCACAGAGGCATCTGCTTACTGACTATCTCTGAGGCTCATATGCAGTTGCCTTTCATATAGAGCCCAGGCCCATCTACCTGGATATGACACTACCACAGAGGACTGGGCTCTTTTATATCTAGCAATCATGGAAATGCCCCACAGATATGTCTGAGGCCAAGCTGATAGAGGAAATTCTTCAGTTGAGTTCTCTCTTCCCAAGTGTGTCAAGTTGACAACCAAGATTAGCCATTACAGCGGTGGTGAGGATGAGATACACAGATGAAAATGTTGTAATGAAACCTATTTTAAAAAAATATTTTATTTATTATTTTTATGTGTATGAGTGTATTGCCTGCATGTGTGTAAGTAAATCCATGTTGTGCAAAGCCCGTGGAGGTCAGAAGAGGGCATTGGATCCCCTGGAACCGGAGTTACGGGCAGTTGTTAGCCACCATGTGGGTGCTGGGAATCGAACCAGGGTCCTCTGTAAGAGCAGTCAGTGCTCTTAACCACTGAGCCATCTTTCCAGCCCTGACACCTATTGTTTTATACAATGAATATATGCTAGTTAAAACAACAACAACAGTGATCCAGACATAGCCCTGTGCCTTGGTGGCTTGCAAGAGACATCAGAATTGCCTGCTGGGAACCATATGAGTGAAATCCTAGAGGCCCAGACGAGGATGCAATGGTTCTTCTTCCATGCCCACTGATGCTGCAGAACAGCCCACATGGAACAAGCGAGAGATGGCAAGGTGGAGCCTAGCAGGTGTGTGAGAAGTACACGTCACTATTATTAGCATGTTACATAATGGATCGATGACTGCTGCCTTTCCTTTAAATAAACCTAGCTATGGTGCACAGTGATTACACACAGTTGCAGAGCAATGTCCAGTTCCCAAGACCTGGCCTTCCTCCAGGCTGTGAGACTGTGGTGTATGCTGGTTTGTGTCTCCTGTCGTGGGCATCTTAGACATAACTTTCACCAAGGACAATGGTCAGGCTCTGTAATGACTTCATTGTAGAGCAAGGTTTCTTACCTTTGGCTTTACCGACATTTTGGACTGGCTCATTTTTCCAGTGTCATGTTTAGGGGTCTCCATGGCCTCTTCCTATTGGGTATTGGTAGCACCTACCTACCTAATCCCTGTGGTGGCAAGCAAAAGATTTCCATATGTTATCACCTGCTCCCTAGGAGCCAATCGACCTTTGTTGTGATCTACTTTCATATATAAGCAGAAGTAGTGCATTAATCTTCAGATGTTCTAGGACGTTTCATGGAAAGGGGATGTCTCAATGAAGCTGGTACTCACAATTAATTTATGGTATTAAATGCCTGTAGTCCCAACACAGGAAGTAGACACAGGTGGATGCCTGTAGGTCACTGCCACCAGTCTAGATTAATTGTGAGCTCCAAATTCATTGAGATAGAATCTCTCAGAGACCTTGCTCTGGTGAACTTGCTCTGCCTGGCCAGGGTGTCCCATTGCTTAGGACCCTGGGTGAACCTTGCTGGCTTTTGTAGGCATTCCTTCCCCACTAGCCCTAAGCTCTGGGAATGAATGAAACCCAGTGCAGTCACGTTGTCTCTGATGCAACTTTCTGAGGCCCGTGTCAGGCAGCCTCCCTCCACATCTCAGGAAGTACATATCTAAGCTGTCTGATGGGGCCAGGTTGTTTCTTCATAAGACTTGAAAAAAGAAAGAGGTGAGGGCTGGAGAATGGCTCAGTGGTTAAGAATACTGGTTGTTCTTGCAGAAGGCCCGGCTTCCAATCCCAGCACCCACATGGCAGCTAACAACCATATGGCCACAACTCCAGTTCCAGGGAATCCAACACTCTCTTCTGTCCTCTGCAGGTACTTTATGACACAGTTGTACTTACACACGTGCAGGCAATACACTCATACACATAAAATAAAAATAAATAAATACATAAATTTTTTTAAAAAAGAAAAAAAGAAGAGGTAAGAACACAAGGCATAACCACCTGTCTATCCAAAGAAATCTCTCAACTCTCTCTTTGCACTGAGTGTGTATCCTCGATGTAGATGGAGTTCCAGGAGTGCATCAGCCAGGGTCTACCCAGTGAGGCAAGAACCACATGAGCATTATAGGAAAAGCAATATGTTCTAGAAATGAGACCTTATACAATGCTGCAGGCCTGGAGCTCAGTCATGACCGGGAATGTTCCCCGAAGGCCTGCATGTTGAAGTCTTGGTTGCCAGCCTGTGATGCTCCTGAGAAACAGTAGAATCTGTAGGAGGTGGAGCCTACTGAAAGGAAGTTAGGTCGCTGGAGATGTGCCTTGAAGGAGACATTGGGATCCTGGCCCTTCACTCTTTTCTTAAAATTAATTCCCAGCAGCCCTGAGGTGTCCTCTGCTACATATTTCTACTATGAAACCTTGAAACCTCGAAACCTCTGAAGCCTTGAGCCAAGATAAACCTTTGCTTCTTGTTTGTCCGGGATGTTTTTAGACAAGCAGAAAGGTAAGGCAGCTGGGGAAGTGGGCTAGAAGCCTGGAGTTGAAGGGCTTAGGGAAGAGCCACCAACAGACCTTGACAGTTGAATGAGTTCCAGTTTTCAGGGAAAACCAGAAGCTGAGCTTTCTAGCTACTAGAGCAAACTACCCAGAACAGGCATGGAAGTCTCTAGAGGGCACATAGTTCCTCCTAGTTACTTACCTAGGAGGCTCTCAGCAAACTGCCTATGGCACACCAAGGGGTTGCTGCTGGTCAGCAGGCTCAGCACTGTGGAAGAGAGCTGGGTGTGCTGTGGGGGTGAAAAGCAGAGACCAGTGGAGCCCATGGGCATCTAAGTGCACACTGTTCATCTGCCTGCACCAACAGCCACCAGCAGTCACCTCACTGCTGCCTTGAAACCCTTCCCATGTATGTTCAGAAAGCTGGAATCTGGAATATTGTGTAAAGATGGGTCTGGAATGGCAGAGCCAGGGGGAAACAAATCAACACTAGAATCATCCAGCACAGGGCTGTGGAGATCCTTGTTTGATTTTCATCTACACTTCGTCATTCCGGTCTTCGTGACCAGTAGGAGCTTTAGTTTCAGCCTTCTCTTCACTGTTCCGTGATTCTCTCCCGCCATCTGGCACACTGAAATACACCCCTCAGGAAGGCAAAGTGCACAAGTCAAGGCCGCGCTGTTTCCAGCATGTTCTTGAAGGAAACAGTGAACAGCTGTTCTCTGGCCTTGGGCTCATTTTGAAAATGTCCTTGATGTGTGCAAGCCAGCGACTGACTGCGGCTCAGTCATCAGCCTCAGACGCTAGAGAGGACAAGCCCCTGACTAACTCCTGCTCACACTGGTTATTGTTTCTATCGTCTAAGTAACAGAAATTAAGACAAAACTTAAAGTTAGCCAGGAGCACTCCGTGGAGACTGGGAGCAGATGTTAGAGATGTCACAGTCAATTAATCCTTGTGCTTTCCCATCACTGAGTGGGAAGCAGTGGAGGGGAAAGGCGCTGGAAATTGCTTTTAAAAATGAGCAAGGCAGAGCAATGTGTCCCTCTGTGTATCCCCAGGCACTTTCTGTGAGTGGGGCTTACCCTGCCACCAAGCCATCAGTGAGGCTTCTAACCACGGCTCCAGGCCTGGTGGTTTAATGGTTTTTGACTCAGGGGAGAAAGGGCTATGGGTGATGTCAAGTGGCCTCTGTGGAGAGCTATCATAAACAGAGATGAAGGAAAGAGAGAATAAGAGGCTCCGAAATCCACAGAGTGTAAAATGTTTGGACTGGTGTGGAAAAAGTGACCTCTCCTCTAGACACATCCAACCTTTTGATGTTGCAGCACAATACCATCATCTATAAAGTTCACATTCAAGAACCATACAGTCAAACTACACACACACACACACACACACACACACACACACACACACACACACCTCGTAATGTTCACAATTTTGTGTTGGGCAACTTTCAGAGCTATCTTTGACTGCATGTGGCCTTTGGGCTACAGGCTGAACATGCCTGTTTCAGTCTAGTTTGTACCAGAAATGTACTTCTTTCAGCATCTGAAAACCAAGAACACTTAATACTCTTCAATATATTCTCTTTGCATGTAAAATCTGGGTTCTCTATGTTTCATTTGGCTAAGGAAGGTGATGCTGGCTCGGCAGGAAAAGGCGCTTGCTGCCAAATCTGATGGCCTGAGTACCCACATGGTAGAAGGAGAGAACGACTCCTGAAAGCTGTGATGTGACTTCCACACGTGCTACGGTTCACACAATAATAAATAAATGTCAAAAGAGATCTATAAAAAGAAGGCACTATTGTAAAATGAAAATAACAATAATAACCAATATGTTCTGAGAACTAACTATGTGCTAATGATCACCCTAACTGCATTATGGATTAGCTCATTTAATTCTCACAATAACCCTGTAAGCTTGGGTACTGTAGTCAATCCACTTCTGTGATGCAAAATTGGAGAAGTAAAGGGCAGGAAAAATGTCCTGGGTGACAGTGACAGGTGAGGTGGCCTGTGCAGGGGTTAAAAGCAGTGACTTTGAATTCAGTCCATTAATTGCTAGTGTTTGACCCTTAACAAGTGGATCAGTGCAAATTTTAGTTTTCGTCTTTAAGTGGCAAGTATAGTAGTTCTTATTTTTCAGCATTGTGGTGAGGATTAAACAATGTTGTGATATTTGTATTCCTGGTACATAATTAAAACTTAATAAATGGTCGACTACTATTAAGTTTTTTGCCCTAGCTACCTGCAACTTTTCCCCCCTCACTTACCAATAACCTTGACCTAGGTATGATTTACTTTTCTTGTTTCTATGACAAGATACCTGACAAGAAACAATTTAAGGGAGGAAGGGTTCATCCTGGCTTAGAGTTCAAGGGGATGGTGGGTAAGGCATGACAGCAGGCACATCAGGTGACTGATCACATTACAACTGCAGTCAGGAATCAGAGAGAGATGAATGCTGGTGCTTAGTTCCCTTTATCTTTTTTATGCAGTCCAGAACTCCAGCCCATGAAATTGTGTTGCCCACAGTTAAGGTGGTTCTTGCCATCTCAGTTAATGTAGTCTAGATAATCCTTCACAGACACGCTAAGAAACTAACCTAGTCCAGATACTCTCCACATAAAATTCCCAGAGGTTTGTCTCAGATGATTCTAGAGCCTGTGTGTGTGTGTTTGTGTGTGTGTGTCTGTGTGTGTGTGTGTGTCTGTGTGTCTGTGTGTCTGTGTGTGTGTGTGTGTCTGTGTGTCTGTGTGTCTGTGTGTGTGTGTGTGTCTGTGTGTCTGTGTGTCTGTGTGTGTGTGTGTGTCTGTGTGTCTGTGTGTCTGTGTGTGTGTGTGTGTCTGTGTGTCTGTGTGTCTGTGTGTGTGTGTGTGTCTGTGTGTCTGTGTGTCTGTGTGTGTGTGTGTGTCTGTGTGTCTGTGTGTCTGTGTGTGTGTGTGTGTCTGTGTGTCTGTGTGTCTGTGTGTGTGTGTGTGTCTGTGTGTCTGTGTGTCTGTGTGTGTGTGTGTGTCTGTGTGTCTGTGTGTCTGTGTGTGTGTGTGTGTCTGTGTGTCTGTGTGTGTGTGTGTGTGTCTGTGTGTCTGTGTGTGTGTGTGTGTCTGTGCCACGTCACCTTCAGAAAAAGGAAGATGGAAAACCAGAGCAGCCACTCAAGCCCAGTCTAGTGAGCTGGGGATGTAGTTCCATTGGTAGAGTGTGTAGCATCCCCAGCACTGCATAAACTGGGTATGGTGGCACATACTTGTAATCCCGGCACTCAGGATGTAGAGGTAGGAGGATCAGAAGTTCAAGATTGTCCTTGGCCACATAGTGAGTTCAAGGCCAGCCTGGTCTACATGAGGCTGTGGCTCAAAAAAACAATAGAATAGGACTCAGTCCAGCACTGGCTGTAATACCCCTGAGATGGCATCTGCCTGCCACTTTCTGTTTGTTGTTTTATTTTGATTTGACACACCAGAGCAGATAGCTGGGAGAAGGCGGTGATGAGAGTCAATATTTGGTGACATATGAATAATGTACTTGTAGAATTAATCAGCCTTGCTGCTTTGGCTAGTTACTATGCTGTAGAGAAATGCGGGGGGGCACGATTCAGAGTGAGGGAATCACAGCCTCTACTCCTTATTTCCTCAGTCTCCTAAAGGCATCCTTGTCCTCCTTGGCCATGGCCTCAGTCACTCTGGATATTCAAGGTGGCAGAAGGGCTCCCCTCTGGCTGATCTGTCTCCCCCAGGGACCACATGCATTTTAATTCAGAGGTTTAAAGACCAGCAACCAGGTTTGGAAGATGTGTGACCAAGCACCTGACAGAAGCAACCTAAGGGAGAAGAGGTTTATTTTGGCTTACAGTTCAGAGGGAGCAGTCCATCATGGTGGGATAGTCATGACAACACGGCTCTGTCTGTGATGGTAGGAACTTATATGTGGCTTGTTCCTTACATCTCAGAGTATTAGGAATCAGAGAGAGTTCAGCACAGAAGCAGGCTATGCTAGATCCCTCACAGATCCACCCTCAGTGACCTACCTCTGCCAGCCATGCCTCCTGCCCCAAAGGTGCCGCAACTTCCCATAACACCATCACCACCTGGGAACCAAGTCTGCAAACACCTGAGCCCATGGGGAGGTTTCACATTCACATAAAAGGGGTCAACTGGATTTCTAACATTTGATCTGTCATATAAGTATGTTATAGAAGAAGAAAGAAGTGGAGGAGGAGGGGAAGGAGGAGGAGGAAGAGGAAGGGGAGGGGGAAAAGGAAGGGGAGGGAGATGGGGAGGAGGGAGAGGGAGGAAGATGATTACCATTGTTTTAGAAAAGGGCATAGAAAAGTAGGAAGGATATAATTTTAGAGTAGATAATAGTTCTTTAAATAAAAGAAATTTAATATAAAGAAATAAATCCTCTCCATTTCATTAATGACTAGTGAAAACAGATTGGGCATGTGGGTGGACTTTGTGTGCATGGAGGCAAGCAGTCAGAACATTCAAATAGTTTCATTTGGAATTCCAGTGGGTGTGATTACTGGAAACATCAGCTACTCCACATCCCTGTGTTCCCTATCATAAAATGGTGTTGAATCTCACCTTTCTGAATGGGTATGAGTCTGGAGGTTAATGGGACAATACAGGTGGAAACATATGGTAATGTCCTTGGGCATCTGGAGGCTTCTCAGAGGCAGCAACCACAAGAACCTTCCTTTGGCATCCCTAGTGTCTGCTACACAGGAAGTTCTCAATACAGGTCTGCTGAATGAATAAGGCAGCCAGTCAAAGTAGAACCACAGACCAACATTGCTTAGTCGGTGGGCTTCCCTACAAAATGCATCTTCAGTAAGACAATGGATTTGTGCATAAATCATTTGATCTTGGTGTACCCTACCAGCACAGGTCAGACCACAGACCATGATCAACTCATTAAGCCAATGACTGCTACCGGGGAAGGCTTTGGGTGACAGCTACCAGGCCTTTCCGTATCAACACTTCCAGGCTAGCCCCTGCCTTACTTTGAACTTCTCTAGTCATAGATCTTTCTCTCCCAGGTGGCCCCTAGATAAAGAGGGCAACATCAGAGTCTGGGAGGGTGCCAGTGTCCTATGTAGCTGCACGCACTGCCAACAGGGGCATTGAGTGCCCTGAGCAGGATCAGAGCCAAGTCTCAGAGGGCTCTTTCCTCTGAACAGCAATAAGGTCAGCTGCTGAGCCTGGCAGACACAATGGCAGTCGCAAAGTTCATGGTAAGAGTTGATTGTGGAGACAAAGTGAGTTCTATTAAGACTTTGCTCCTCCTAGAATCATAATGACTAGGACAATGACTTTGACCCCAGCAGTGTCACCAAGTAAAAGACAACCTAGAGGCATGAATTTAAGCCAAGTTACATTTCAGTGGCTTTCAAGCACTAGAGAACCTGCCAAAAATTAGGTCTTAGAAGGTGTCAGAAAGGAGTCATGAACATTTTTCTCTCCAAATACTCCAAGCCTCTCCAACCTGCTCCAACCTGTTACTCCGGCTGCCATCTCAGCAGCTCACACTGATCTTCCCTGTCTCTGGCAAATATACATTCTCCAAAACCACCCAGATGCTGGAGCTGGAAGGAGGTCCCAGGCCCCTTGGTTCTGTGGGTCCCAACCCTTTCACCTACAAAAGCCCAATGGTGAGTTTACTCCTTGGCTCCTATTTTGAAAGAATTGTCTCCCAAATGAACAGTATTTACTAATTAATAACAAATTAATTTACCAAAGTCTTCTCCAACTGCCAAACCTGAATTTCCAATTGGCAAATGACCACACTAGGTTAATTAATTCCAGCTGTAAGCTAAGAAACACAGAAGACAGACTGGGGCAGATGGATCTGCAGCAACTGAGAGACTTCAGGAAGCATTTCTAGAAGGAAGCAGGGACCCTGATGATGCTCTAAGGACCCTCTGTTGGGAACCGTCAATCAATCCCAACTGGCTCACTATTAAAATTTATTCACTTACTTGTTTTGTTGAGACAAGCAGAGAGCAGACAGTAACTGCATTTCTACCAGGTAAAGGACACTAATTAAGCTAGACCCAGGCCCAAGTATGATCTTGCTGAGAAGTCACATGGTCGGTGTGAGCCCCCCCCCCCATTGTATCATCTGCATTTTACACTCAAGGAAGCTGAGATAAGAGGAGGCCACTTTCTCAAGGTATACAACTAGCACACAGCAGAGGCAGGGCATGGGCACCTACTGTTTTTCTGTTTTGACAGCTTTATTAAGATATTATTTACAGCCGGACATGGTGGCGCATGCCTTTAATCCCAGCACTCAGGAGGCAGAGGCAGGCGGATCTCTGTGAGTTCAAAGCCAGTCTGGTCTACATAGTGAGTTCCAGGACAGCTGGGGCTATAGGGAGACCTTGTCTCAAAAAGACCAAAA
>NW_008330486.1:50230-56584 GCF_000622305.1 Nannospalax galili
CGGACAGGGGGGGGTATAGGGGGACCTTTTTTCAAAAAAAACAAAAAAAAAAAAAAAAAAGATATAAAAGATATTATTTACATGCTGTAGAACTCAACCACTTAATGCATATAATGCACATCTCAGCCAAACACCACAGTTGGGGAGACATTCACAACCTCTTTGACCAACATCTCAGCCTCTAGGTCCCAGGATATGAAGCAATCTTGTGACCCTGCTTTTTGGTTATTGAATTTGGAAACTCTGTAGGAAAGACTTCTAAAAAGTATTTTTCCTTGGACTTCTTTTACAGGCATCTCATCCAGGGATCAAACTCATTCATGAGACACCCAAATCTTTGTTGGAGCCCAACTTTGCAGTGGGCTGAAATACAAAGGTGGTTTTGTGGCCTTTTCTAACTGGGAGAGGGGAGGACGTTAACTCCAGAACGAGCAGACGTGCTGCTGGTGACCTGGGATGTCCTGCTGATGGTGGGGCCAGCAGCCACATATTGGGCTATGAGTGCTCATGTTTTGGGTTTAAAGATTTTGGAAATCAGAAGTAACTAGTCCTCATTCTTAATAGTTCACTTTATTTTACGACCTTACATGCCTGTCTGCTTCTCACAGCTGTCCCTTGTTCTCCTCAGGTTATCACTGTCTCATTCAAAACAAGGAAATTATGTGAACAAAATGCTTTAAAATATGTGACATGCCTAGTACACTGAGGATATTCAGTATTTTCTGTTAGTTCAATAAATATGTACATAGAACATAGGCAGCTTGAAAATTTTCATCACTATGAATCCCTTTTTCTCCATGAACCCTGATTAAGGATCTAAAGACAAATCATAAGAATTCGCCACTAGTAGGGATGAAGTTATCTATCTTAAATCTGTTCACTTTTAGAAAAGGACCATGAATCCTTAGTGATTTCTCTTTCTACTCCTGCATTGTTTACCTTCTGCTTTTCAATGTGTGTGTGTGTGTGTGTGTGTGTGCGTGTGTGTGTGCATGTGTGTGCGTGTGTGTGTGTGTGTGTGTGTGTGTGTGTGGTGTTGTGTTGTGTTATTCTCAGATGAACCCTAACTTCTGTCTCTCTCTCTCAGAGACAGCTCATACTGCTCAACTTCTTTTTTTTTCAGAAAGACTTACAGATTATTAATATTTCAAAGAGCCAGCCTCCCTGAACCCCAGTGTGCTCTGCGGGGATACAAATGGAAGATTCCATCAAGTCTAATCAACTTGGTGACATGAGTCTGGGATCTCACATATCTAACAAGATTTTCTCCTGATTCAAGGTATATTGAAACTTGCCATTTACAGTTTTCTTACCTGTTGGGAATGACAAGTGCACAGCTCATTTGGCAAGGGATTACTTCAGCCGTTGGATACTCTATACCTTGACAGGAAGGAAAAAGGCTTTTACCCACAATTATGCAATTATCTTTTCCCCTTACCAGAAAAGTCTGTGTATCTTCACATCCCCATTTTACTCATATCATTGGACCCATTTTTCTTTTTATAAAATTACATTTATTTATATGTCTGTTTGTTTTGTGTGGGCCTATGTGGGCACCACAGTGAGCACGCACAGGGTAGAAGACACAATGTGGGAGTCAGTTCTCTTCCACAAAAGGAGTCCTGGGACTCCAATTCAGCTCATTGGGGTTCGTGGTAGGTACCTTTACCAGTTAAGTCATCTCACTGGGCCAAAGTCATCTTTTGTGACCCTAATGCTAGGTATATTAGACTTAAGTATATGGAGACCTCTGTTGTGGCTTGTTTCCAGCTACCTTGTATCACTCCTAGAGTACAGGGTATTTAGAGCAAATGCCACCCTTTATGGTAAGACATCACACTGCTGCTGTTGCCTGTATTTCAATCTCTCTCATAAAAGGGCTCATGAAAGACATTTGATCAAAACCTACTAACTCGATGACTTCAGAGCCCTCAGCTGTCCCGTTGAACTTTCTTTTTAAAAAAACTTTTAAAACAAACTTTATTGAAAATTTCATACATTTATGTAAGGTGTTTTGATCAAATCCAGGCCCACTCTCTCCCCTCCAACACCTCCCATATCTCCCCACCACTTTTACTGACAACTTCGCCTTTCTTTCTTTCTTTCTCTCTTTCTTTCTCTCTTTCTTTCTTTCTTTCTTTCTTTCTTTCTTTCTTTCTTTCTTTCTTTCTTTTTCTTTCTTTCTTCCTTCTTTCCCTTCCTTTTCTTCTTTTTCTTTTCCTTTCCCTTTTTCTTTTCTTTTCTTTTCAAGGGGCTTTATTCTACTCTAACATTACCCCTCTGAAGAGGTAGGGACTAGATAACAACTCCCAAATACTTTTGTCATTTTTGGCCTTTGGAACAGAGTATGTTGCTAAGAGCCCCAAGTATATTTTGACCTTTAGTCAAGAAACTGGCTGCATTTCTTTGGGGTCTTTTTACCCTAACTGCCTAGCCGATTCCTATCTCCTGTTCTTATCACACCATCCTCTGAAGGGGTTACCCAAATTGCTGATAGGAAATGGGGATGCAGACTTCTCTGGCTTCTCCCATGCTGAACAGGGACGCAGGGTGAGGCAATTGGGGTACCCCTTCAGTGGGTCTAACTAAAAGACTCCCAAATTGCATAACTTTTATCTGTAGGGAGAAAAGAAAGTCCTTGAGTGGTGAATAGGGGATGTGAAGAAGAAGTAAAGGCAAGAGTAGTTAGCATTACAGGTTCTAGATAGAGAACCAGAAAAAAGAACAGGGAAAATTTCAAATGTTCATATCAGAGTCCACTGGGATTTCTGGACGAGAGCTTCCAAAAGGATCCCTCTATTGGGTTCCTCCTCATTTTTCTTTTGTCTGCCAAGGCTGGACTTGAGAGTGATGGATTCAGGATTTGTTTTCAGGTATTTTGATAGGTATTGGAGTGGTTAGAGTCAGTGTCTGTTCCCTCTCAAAGGCTTCTAGATAGGGGGAGAAAACAAATATATCCATTATTTTAGAACAATAGCTGGTTGTCTCCCTTAGCTACAGGTGGGCACTACAGTATTGCAGACCAAGATTTGAAGTCTTACATCTGAACAGCACTTTCTGATTAGGAACAAAATCATCAATGATAAATAACTATCTAAATAACTTTGTATATAGACTTAACCCTAATGTCTGGGAAGGGTAATCCCTTGAGCTCTTAAAGAAATACAACTCTTTGGTTATACTTTCATTTTGGGTGTTTAAGACCATACAGTTGGCCGAAATATATTGATTTATTTTTACACTTAAGAGCATTTGAGGATCTGTTCCTCAAGGGTCATATGGGCTTGGGAGGAGCCCCTGACTCCTTTCTTTTACCATCTTTCAGCTCCATCTATGTGAAGATATGTCAAAGGTCCTGTTCAACCATGTCTGGCTTTACTTGGAAGCATGGATGAGATGTTTCCTCTGAGTTGACCCTCCTCTTTGTAGACTGGACACTGGTTCAGGTCCAGTTGGTGGGGTCTCCATGGTCTCCCTGAACAAGAGGACAGGTGACTCACCACAGTTATAAGGTATTTTGAGAGCTGTTCCATAGTCCTCTGGAACTTAGTCGACCTTCGAGGGCAAGGGGCAAAAACTGTTCTTTAAGTCCCTTTGACCAGATTAGTATAGGCCTCAAAGTATGGTTGTTAAACATCCAATAAGGTTACTTCCACCAGTCTGGTACTTTTAATTACCATGTACTATGCAGATAAAGATTGGTAAAAAAACAAATATTCTCAGATGAAGCTTGACTAGATTTATATTTTGTTTGTTAAACTAGTTGACTAAACTATGACCTTAGAAATTTTAAGATTATGTGTATTTTTGTCTCATCCTTTATATATGATAACAAATCTACACAGACCTTCATCACTTGCTTAGGCTTTATCATTTTTTTCTGTCTATTTAGGAAAATATCTCCATTCCTATCCTTTTAACATCTTTTACATTCTTACTTTTTTTCTCTCTCTCCTCTCTCTCTCTCCTCTCTCTCTCTCTCTCTCTCTCTCTCTCTCTCTCAATAATTATGAGCTATAAGTGCATTAACAAATAAATTATCCATCTTTTGTGAGAATTCTTTTCCTGGGGATACTAAACAATGTTTATTCCCTTTAAGGTTCTAGTGTCAAGCCAATGTTTGATTAAAGTTTTACTGGGGAACCAATTAATTTACTGAGCTTACTTACCAGATAACTGAGGGGGTGCTGAGGTTTATGAATGACCTGAAGGTATGCACACTGGAAAGCCTTTTACCCAGCATGGGTCATGCCTTCTCTTCCTAGCCTTTCCCAGGTTGTGTACTTTAGCCCTGCCCAAATCCAGGAGATCTTGTGTGATTAGGGCCAAATAACATAGAGTTGGCTGGGAAGAGAGGCTGGATACTCGGGTGAGGGTTCAATGACCCTGCTTGGCCCTCCTTTAATGAATGAGTGCAACCGTCAACAAGCCCAATTGTGACGATGTTTAGCAATCAGGCACAGCTGAAGTCATGATCATGGTAGTTATTTCATGCAGAAGAGACTGCTGTACAGTAGCATCTTATTAAAAGGGCATGGAATTTAAAAGGATTTGGTGCCAGGATCCACATATGAGGGAGAACATAGGTCATTTGTTTTTCTGAGTCTGTGTTACTTCACTTAGTATAACAGTTTCTAGGTCCATCCGTTTACCTGAAAATTTCATTATTTCCTCTTTACTGCTGAATAGAACTCCACTGTGTAAATGTACCACATTGTTGTTAACCACTTGTCAGTTGAGGGACACTCAGGTTGCTTCCATCTCTTAGCTATTGTGAAAAGAACAGCAACAAACATGGTTGTACAAGTGTCTCTACAATAGGATGAGTCCTTTGGGTATATGCCAAGGAGTGGTATAACCGGGTATTATGGTACGTTCATTTTTAGTTTTTTAAGAGTTTTAGTTTTCTTAACACTCTTTTCCATAGAGTTTGCAATCCCACCAGCAGTGAATGAGCATCCCCCTTTCTCCACATCCTCGCCAACATTTGGTATCATTTGTTCTCTTGATCCTAGCCAGTCTGATTGGGGTAAGGTGATACTTTGGGTGGTTTTAATTTGCATTTCCCTAATTACTAACGATGTTGAACACTTTTTGAGATGTTTCTTAGCTATCTTTATCTCTTCCTTTGAGAACTCTCTCTTTAGATCTCTAGCCCATCTTTTCATTGGGTCATTTGGTTTCTTGATTCTTTCTTTTTGGAGGACTTTGTATATTCTGGATGTTAAACCTCTGTCAGATGTGTCGCTGGTGAAGATCTTTTTCCCATTCTGTGGGTTTTCTCTTCACTTTTTGATTTTTTCTTTTGCTGTACAGAAGCTTTTCAGTTTAATGAGGTCCCACCTGTTGATTGCTGACCTTAATTCCTGAGCAATTTCTGTCCAATTTAGAAAATCCTTTCCTACTCCTATATCTTGTAAGTTACTGTCAACATTTTCTTCTAATAGTTTCAGGGTTTCCAATTTCACATTGAGGTTTTGATCTATTTGGAGTTGACTTTTGCACAAGGCGAAAGATAAGGATCTAGTTTCATTCTCCTACAGGTGGAGATCCAGTTGTGCCAGCACCATTTGTTGAAGACGCTGTCTTTCCTCCATTGTGTGTTCTTGGCACCTTTGTCAAATATCAGGTGGCTGAAATTGCGTGTACTCGGGTTTGGGTCTTCAATGATGTTCCACTGATCTATGTGTCTATTTTTGTCCCAGTATCCTGCTGTTTTTATGACTATAGCTCTGTAGTATACTTTGAGATCTGGTATAGTAACCCCTCCAGTGTTGCTCTTTGTGCTCAGGGTTGCTTTGGCTATCCAGGGTCTTTTGTGCTTCCATAGGAATTTAAGTTTTTTTTTTTGTTTTGTTTTTTTTTTTTCCTAATTCTGTGAAGTATGCCATGGGGATTTTGATTGGGATTGCATTGAATCAACATATTGCTTTTGGTAGGATGGTCATTTTCACAATATTAATTCTCCAATCCACGAGCATGGGAGGTCCTTCCATCTCCTGGTGTCTTCCTCAATCTATTTAATGATTTAAAGTTTTCATTGCAGAGATCTTTGTTGTCTTTGGTCAGATTTATTCCAAGATTTTTTTTTTTGCAGTTATTGTGAATGGGAACATTTCCTTACCTACTTTGAATTATCATTTTTGGAGGTTTTTAAAATTACAGGTATATAACATTTCTTTTCATCTGCATGTATAAAGGAATAACAGCTATTGTGAAAGGGAGAGTTTCCATGCACTCTTTTTCCAATTGCTTGTTATTGGTATATGGAAAGGCTACTAATTTTTGTAGATTGATTTTAGAACACTATACTGAAAGTGTTGATCAGTTCTAGGAGTTTTCTGGTGGAACTTT
>NW_008330486.1:57252-59218 GCF_000622305.1 Nannospalax galili
TGTCTGTTGTGATGTTTCCCCTTTCATCTCTGATTTTGTTGATTTGGATTTGCTCTTTCTTTATGTTAACTGGGTTTGGGGTCTATCTTGTTTAGCTTTCCTTTTGTAAAAATTATTTTAATTATTATTTTTATTTTATGTATATGAGTGTTATGCCTGCATGTAGGTAAGTTTGACCGTGTCATGCAGTGTCCATGGACTACAGAAGAGACTGTCAGATCCCCTGGAACTGGAGTTACAGACAGTTGTTAGTTGCCATGTGGGTGCTAGGATTCAAATCTGGGTCTTCTGCAGGAACCGTTAGTGTTCTTAACCACTGAGCCATCTCTCCAGCCCCTTGTTTAGCTTTTCAAAGAACCAGCTCTTAGATTCATTGATTCTTTGTAGTGTTATCTTTGTTTCTATTTCATTAATTTCTGCTCTGATGTTTGTTATTTCTTTTCTTCTGCTGGGTTTGGGTTTCATTTGTTCTTGCCTTTCCAGCATTTTGAGTTGCAGTGTTAGGTCATTTTTGTGGGCTCTTTCTAATTTTTTAATGTAGGTGCTTAGAGCTATAAACTTCCCTCTTAGGACTGCTTTTAAAGTATCCCAGAAGTTGTGTTGTTTTGTATTGTCCTTTTCATTGAATTCCTGGAATTCTTTTATTTCTTTCTTAATTTCTCCTTTGACCCACTCATTGTTTAGGAGTGTGTTATTTAATCGCCATGAGTTTGTGCAGTGTCAAGGGCTTTGCCCAGTGTTGATTTTGAGCTTTATTGCATTGTGGTCTAATAGAATGCATGGAATTATTTCAGTTATTTGTATTTGTTGAGGATTATTTTGTGGCCCAGTATGTGATCAATTTTTGAAAAAGTTCCATGGGGTGCTGTGTCCCAGAGACCTGGTTCCTCCAAGGGGAATGGACCATAGAGGGGCTTATGGGAGCCATCTTGGGATGGAAGCCATGAGCCACCAGGAAAGGTGGCGGGTGTGGAGAACACGCACAGCAGACATGGAGAAAAAGATGGCTCTGGCATCTTACTGGTGTAGCTTACCCATGTAGCGAGAGGGACATGTATCTGTTAGGTCCCTTTGATGTATGGTATCATTTATTTCAGATGCCTCTCTGTTTATTCTTTGTCCAGTTGACCTGTCTAATGGAGACAGTGGGGTATTGAAGTCCCCTACCATTACTGAGTTGGGATTAATCTGTGTTTTAAAGTCCTGTAGTGTTATTTTTCTGAATTTGGATGCACTAGAGTTTGGTGCATATATGTTCATGATTGTAACATCTTCTTGGTTAATTGTTCCTCTGATCGGAATGAAGGGGCCCTCCTTATCTCTTCTGATTAGTTTTACTTTGAAGCCTATTTTGTCAGATATTAGAATTGCAACCCCTGCTTGTTTCTTAGTACCGTTTGCTTGGAATATTCTTTTCCATCCTTTTACCTTAACGTAGTGCCCATCCTTGAAGGTGAGATGGGTTTCTTGCAGAAAAATTTTTTTTCTTAATCCATTCAGTTAGCATCTGTCTTTTGACTGGAGAGTTCAGTCCATTCATATTTAAGGTTACTACTGAAAGATGTGTATTGGTTTCTGTCATTTTGATTGTTGTGTGTGTTTTGTAATTTTGTGTTTCTTCAATTTTACCTTTATTTTCTTTCATTGGCCCTGGGGTATAGTTGTTTCTCTTTCTGCCTCTGTATGGCTTCAAGTATTTTTTGAAGGGCTGGTTTTGTGGACATGTATTCTTTCAGGCTATTCATGTTGTGGAAGATTTTTCTTTCTCCTTCAACCATAATAGGCATTTTTGCTCAGCAAAGTATTCTGGGTTGGCATCTATGGTCATTTAGAACTGGGAATACTTTGGTCCAGGCTCTTCTGGCTTTCATAGGTGGCACTGGTAAGTCAGCTGTAATCCTGATGGGTTTTCCTTTATATGTGACTTGTTTTTCTTTTGCAGCTTTCAGTATTCTCTCTTTGTTCT
>NW_008330486.1:59471-75563 GCF_000622305.1 Nannospalax galili
TTTGGCTTTTTTTTTTTTTTTTCGATTTTTCCACAATCTTTGCTTGAGTGGTCCGAATCTTAAACTTTATCCTCCAGTGTTGATACTTTGTTTTCTATTTCATTCATTCTAGCGGTGAGGCTTTCCCCCTGTTGTTTCAACTTGGCTTGTTGAGTTTTGCACTTCCTTCTTCATTTTTGCCTGAGTTTTCTTCAATATTTCTCTTTTGTGAATACATTTAGAAGTTTATCCCTATCTTCTTTTAGCTCTTTGATTTGTTTGTTCATGTGTTCTTTAAATTCGTTGAATTCCTTGATCATGTTTATGGTTGTTCTTTTAAATTAGTGTCGTGGGTTATCTCTAGGGGTTCTCCTTGTAGAGCTCTTCTACAGGACTGGTGGAGTTTGGTGGAAACATAGTGTTTTGGCTTTCCATTTTATTATTCTTTCATTATGATTTTGGCATGTGAATTTCTTTTGTTGTTTTATGATTCTGATATGAGAATTAAGTTGAAGTATGCTTCTGTTTATATTATTGAGGTGCCTAGGTCCTTTTATTTTGGTTATGTAAAGCTGGTTGGTCCAGATTTCAGGTTCTCTCAGGTTTTATTTTGAAGGGAACTGATGGCTTCAGATCAGCTATTCAGGAGCACCCACAGAAGCCCAAGCCAGGTTCCAGGTGCACTCAGACCTCCTTCTAAGGTTTGTACCCCTATTATCAGGAACTTAGAGAAAATTTGGGAAAATCCCTGAGAGGGGGGGGTGCTATTTTGGGACTCTCAGTTGGTCTGCTGTGTTCTCAGCCCCTATGCCAGAGGGAGGCCAGAACCTGGCACTCTGTGACAGTCCGCTGAGATCACAGCTGCTACACCAATGGAGGTCGGAGCCCACCCTCTCAGGCTGTCTGCTAGGATCTCAGCCTTAGCCTACCCTCTCCCATTGAACTTTCAGTTCAGATATGAACTGTTGATTCTTTGAGTTTCAGGTGTATAATTTCAGATTTGTTTTTTAAAATGAATGGAACCCAGTATAAATCTTCAGTGAATTATTTTGTATAATCATAGAGCAAATGGCATCACTTCCACTGTGACTATTTCTATTTCCCTCTACCAACTCAGTCTTAGGATGAAAGTACAAACAGAAGATTAGAAAGGGAAGGAGATTAAAGGGCATCGAGACTCAATGTTTGGCTTTACAGATCAGGAAACTATGAGGTGATTGGCCCAAGTCACAGAGGTGAGCTAGTTGTTACAGCAGATTCTATTTCCTTTAATAATTGGCCACATATCGGGGTCCACTTGAGTTACAAGTTGAGGAAAAGTTCAAGGGGGAAGAGAAAGTTTTAGACATCAAAGTCAATGACAGAAAGTGAACTCTGACTGTATGCAAATCAGATGTCAGAGCAGGGAATGAGCCATTACCAGATAATCAAAGACAAAAATGGAGCAGAAACAGAAGGCATGGTCAGTTGGAGGGTCAAAGGTTGGAGATTCATAGAACTTGGGGATCCGTGAGGTTCTGCCCTTAATTTCATTTCGTGAATTCCTCTCACAGTCTTCCCTTACCATTTTATGTTTTAAAAATCTAAGTAGGTACATAGTGGAGAAATCAAACTGCTAAGAAGCTTAGAATAACTGCAGTCGTTTCTTGAATAATCCCACGCCAGCTGCCGATCCTTGCCAAGGAAGTACATTGAACTTCTAACTGCTTTTCCTCACAGTGACCTTTAAATGTTTAAATAACATGCATTTATTGCAATTTTAAACTGACAAGTGTTATCGGAGATGAAGATTTAATATCTCTACCTCTTCTTCTTTATCCTTTCTCCAAAATCCTTAGCACACTTTTAACTATACAGTAACCAGTGTTTATATATTTGTGACAAGGCAGCTACTGTCTCCTTGGAATCTGTTAGAATATTGTGACTACTTGTCCTTTTGTGCTCAGCCCTTTATCACTGTTTGAATTTATAATTGTCTGATTGCATCCTCTTTCTAGATGGACCATCCGATTACCTTCCTACCTACTGCGTCACCCTTTCTGCTGGGTCCATTTCTTCCCAGACACTCCTTTTGGAAACTACCTGTCTTCCTGTTGTGGACTGGTAGTGCCTCAGTCCTATACAAAATTATGAACTTGAGATCTTAACAGCTTTCCCATGTGGATTCATCTTCCCACAATGTGATATCTTCCTTTTTCTTGATTTACTTCTTTGTCTCACGGATACACATTCTCCAGTCACTTTCTGAGGCAGACCAATTTTCAGAGACCAAACATATGTGCAAGTATCTTTCTTTATTGTGATTCTATCCTTGATTCCCAATTTCATTGACTGTAAGAGTCTATGTTGAAATTTTTCCTTAGATGTTTTAAGGTACTGCTTTTTTATTCCCTGGCTTTTAGTATTGCTGTTAAGAAGACTGATGTCCTAGGTGTCCACAACAGAGGAATGGGTAAAGAATATGTGGCATAGCTACACAATAGAAGTGTTTTCAGTCTAGAGAACAAAATCAGGTCACCTGTAGGAAAATGGATACAACCAGAAATAATCATATTAAATGAATTAAGACAATCTCAGAAAAAATAAATATGCTTTCTCTCATTTGTGGTGCCAAGATTTTATATTGTGTATATGACATGAAAGTAGAAGGCAGTGTACAAGGACAAAGGAGCGTAAGAAGTGGAAGGAGGGTCAAGACAAGGGAGAACAGGGGGGTGTGAGGGGAGTTAAAATATATATCTTTAGCTGGGTGTGGTGGCACATGCTTTTAATTCCAGCACTCAGGAAGCAGAGGTAGATGGATCTCTATGAGCTCAAGATCAGCCTGGTCTACATAGCAAGTTCCAGGCCAGCTAGGGTACACAGTGAGTCCTTGTCTCAAAAAAAAGTTTTAAAGATTAATACCATTCTGATTTTCTGTTGAATTTTCTTCCTGAAAGCCTTTATACATTTTTACATCTTTTAAAATATATTTTATTTATTATTTTTATTTTATGTGTATGAGTGTAGAATGTATGTAAATGCACTTGAGTCATGCAATGCCTGAGGATGTGGTTCGTAGCTGCCATGTGGGTGCTGAGAATTGAACCCGGGTCCTCTGCAAGAGCAGTCAGTGCTCTTAACTGCTGAGCCATCTCTCTGGCCCCACATTTTTACATCTTAAAGAGTTTTTTTGTTTGTTTGTTAACTAATTATTCATCAGCATCCCATAGTTAAATGTGCCAATATTAGGGTCAGGTGCCCATATTGAAACCTGACACTATTGCTCATTAGCTTTGATACTGGTTAAGTTACTGAGGCTCTCATCTGTGCTCATATCTTTGTAAATTCATGAGGAACCTCATGACATTTCTGTAAGTACTAAAATAAATACTCTAAATATAGAATTTAGAATAGTGTCTGACTTTCGGGGGCAACTCGGGATAAGTTCTTACTGTATTGATACAGGCACCCTTAACTCTCCGTTGTGTGGCTCTGCCGAGGACAGTGTTCCATCCCTGATTATGTGTCTCCCCTGACTGGCCTGGTTGCCACTTACTGACAGAAGACAGTGTGGCATCAATCACATTCTTAGAGGTTACAGAGGGGTTTGCTTCCTTGCTGAGCTCTGACTCTCACAACTGTGGAGTTCTGACATTTTTACTACCAAGGTGCATTGTGGTAGACACTCTAATCTTTCATGTCAGTCACAGGCAGATTTCACAGGACCCTGCCTCATGACCTGTCCTCCCCTACTGCCCCAGGGCTTCCCAGTTCCTACTGAGATGCAAAACTCTGTGGGTCTACTGAGCAACCACACATGACTACTGGTTCCCAAGCACTGCCTGAGACACTGTGAACTGTCACACAAACATACAGAAGTGTCCCTAGTCCATTACCATTTGGTTGAATGCTGCTGTAAGGGGGTCTGGTTTCCTTTGTAGCCTCTGGAAGAGCAGGAAGTGCAGAAGTGCATTGAGCAAGTTTAACAAACAGAAATGGGAGTCAGGAGATAAATCTCCCTATTCCCTCTTAGTTGGATCAGGAAGAAATAGAATCACAAACAATTGCCTGTGCTTGCTACAGTCCTTAACCAGTTTGGGAGGATGCACTCCTTTCTTTCCCCTCCTCCTCTGCTTTACTCTCTTTCCCTCATCCTTTTTTCTACAGATTACATTCTCTACTTAAGGATTACCCAATAAACTTTGCCTTTGACAAATTTTTCTGTTTGTTTCCTAGTTTTTAGGGAACCCAGAGTGAATCTCTGAACTTGACCCAGGTCCTCTGGGCTTGAATTTTGAATCTGGTCCTGCCAAGGACCTGCCAAGTTGTTTGACTTTTCTAGGCTTAGGGTTCCACGTCTATAAAATCAGTGTTCTCATAGCTGCTGCCTGCCAGGATTATTGGGAAGACTGAATTAGTTAACACTTATAAAAACACATGATAGGAGCTGGAGAGATGCTCAGCAGGCAAGAGCCCTGGCTGCTCTGGCAGACAACCTGAGTTCAGCTCCCAGCACCCACATGGTGGTCTCTTAACTGCTGTTCTGGGAAATTCATTACCCTCTTATGTCCTCTGTAGGCATTGCACATACAGTGCACTTACATACATGAAGGCTAATGTTTCACTAAATTTTTCCCTTTCTGCTGGGAGACCCTCCCTTACTCAGGGTCTCCCAGTCCTGACGCGGATTGACAAACCAACATAAGACATTCTATTTGGATTTTCATAGTATATATGACATCCTGGAAAGGGGGTGACTTATAAAGACATGGGTTCTCATAGGCTTATATTTGGAAGGCCACCACCAGCTCATCCTGCCCCACAGTCTCCATCAGCTTTTCACAAGCTTTTCATGCATGCTTCGCTCCTTGGGGGCCTTCTCACCAGGTCTGAGTGCCTTGTCTTGCCCTGCCTTGGAGCCCTCGAGACAGACAGGGCATCTGCCTCATCTGCCTTTTACAGTGCTCTACTCCAAAAATGGCAACTACCCCATTCACACCTGTGCTTGAAAGTCCACATGCAAACATAAGTCAGGTGACTTCCCAACAGCTACACAAAGTGGCAAGAGACCAGCCTCATGGTTTTCCTGGCTTATATCTCCATCACCCCTCGCCTTAATGGGCTTGACTCCTTCCGCACTCTGCCCCTTCCTCTGGCTCTTACAAACCTGCCACCTCTTCGGCAAGGGTCCCTGAGCCTTGGAGGGGGTGACAGATGCAGGGCGATCTCTCTTGTATCATAGCGAGATAGTGACCTCTTGGGCCTCCCCATCACTTGTCTTCAAGACATAGCCACTGATCTATCTCAGTGGGGTCTCCTCTACTATAAAGGAAAATTCCTTCCAGAATTAGACACAGCCAAACAAACATGGATATACTTACAAATGCCCATATTCATTAAACAGTGTACTTGCAACAGCTTCCCCACTGGGGACTATAGCCATCACTGACACAGGGGTTTGGCCTGGTCTACAGCACCAGATGTGTGTTCCACCCCTAGGAGTGGGCCTTATCTAATTAGAAATTTGTCAGTTGTACGTATGTTAGTCAAGCCATTATTGCACTAGCAGGCATTGCTTGGCATGTCCATAATGTGCAGCACATGGGGTCCATTGTTGAACAGAATCATAGGGGATCCTTTTCCCCCAACTGTTTGCAAAGCACCTTCTGGCTCTATGAAAGCCATCCATCAAGTGGCATGGAATTTTTAGCTTAGTCTCAGCTCCATCTCTTCTTCTCCCAAGCTCACATCATGCAGTGTTTTCAGCAACATGGCCTTACTGACCTTTCTAGGGTACAACCAACATTAGTGGCAATAGCCTTGGTTAATTTGAGGACCTCTAGGATCTCTGTGACCAACAGCTCATAGGGGGGCAGCCCACCCCTGGTACTGTAGTTTTTCTTAACAGTTGTACAGTTTTGGGAGCCTCTGTTTTTATTTTACCCAACCATAAAACTCCCAATAATCCTATAGCTATAGCTGGCCCTTGTTTCGTCAGGTGTACTTGATATCTTTCAAATGGGTTTCCCATCTGTAAAACACTCGAAGGTTAACATCATATATTAAATCAATCATAGACAAGGTCTAACACAGCAGGGAAAGGTTTTATCCATTTATATTAATTTCTTTCTCCATAGGTCTCTGTTAGGTACATAGTATGGGTAAGAAGCATTAATTTGGTTCTTTACTATCTTTAGTTATTGCTTTGGAGTCATTCTGCTACATGGAGTCTCTTTGTATCTTCTTAGCCTTGATACATTTACAGGTTCTGGCTCGAATTGCCTGACCCTACATTGGGCTAAGGAGGCAGAGGGTCTCTCCTGTTGCTGCTGTACCTGTTGGTTCCTCAAGTCATGCAGGCCTTGGGTCTGCCTCCTGGCTGTAGTGATATCTGCCACTTCTCCATTGACCATACCTGGCTGCTGGGGGAGGCTCTGGTGGGAAAAACTGCCTCCACCCCTAGCATAGCCTTTCCCAGGAGAGAAATGTGCCTTCTTTAATCTTTGGGCATCCTTAACCACCCCTGGGATGGTTTTTATCCTCTGAATTCCTTTTGTGAACTGTTCTTCAGGTTTTAAAGCCTTCCAGAAAATCCTTAGTACTGAATTTGGTTTTCTATCAATGTTTTCTTTGGGAATTTGGGCTAGATATAAATCTTGCCACATTTGTCTTCAAGTAACCCAAATGGACCATTTCTTCTGTCTGGTCTTTTTTTATATCTCTTGTAGGTTGCTCTATTATTCTACAGACATTTTTACACACCGGTTTGAGTCGCTTAGATCTGCTAAAGCCTCCCTCACTTTACAAAGATCCTGGCCCATTAAAGGACTTAGCAAAACCATTAAAGGTCCCAGTCGAATTAAGCTTTCCTTTATATCTCTGGTAAACACAGCCCTATCTGGCACAGCAAACTGGGCATTATATATTGCTTTTCTCATACTTAATTCTCTCAGTAACACCTGTCCCTCCTTTATAGTCCTCCAGCCTCTGCTAATCATGGGAATCTCCATTGGTGATGACCATGTATCTTCAATATCTTGCGTAAGCCATTCCATTAGGGACTGCTCCCTCCTGTATTGGTATGGGTTAAACAGCCTATGTCTCAAGGACAGATGGGTGGTTACATAACTCAGATGTGATGCTTCTAAAGGACTTAAACTGACATTATTTACTTCCATGCCCCATACCCTCATGAGCCACGTGGTGAGGGACTCTGATTGCTTGTTTGAAAGTCTTTCCTAGTTTCAATAGCTCCAGTGTGGAGTATTTTCTCCTAGCTACAGTCTGTTTCTCCTAGCTACTCTTTTTCCTTTTTGCATTAAAGGTTGCTGAATCTGAGGGGCAGCTTTACCTACTGTTATTTTTAGGTTGTTTCTTTTCTCATTACTAGCTGTCTTTTTTTCTGGGACTTTGACTCCTGGTCCCCTAACCTTATGAAAGTTTAAATCTCCCGTTTTTCCTCTCTAAGTCTCTGAGGGCGGGACTGAATTTGTCAGTAATTCCTTAACATTTTCAGCCTCAACTGGGACTGCCTTTGTTTCAGACAAATCTTTTATTATGCAAAGTGGCCACGCCCCCTCTCTGGGTTTCCCTCCTGGTTCAAGGCTTGTAAAATTTTTTCTAGGCTCTCCATGACCTTTAAAGAGTCTTCACATACAAGCAACTGAACTATTTTCTCACATTTACAGGACTGCTGTGGCCCAGAGATTTTCCCCTTTGAGTCTGTCTGCATCTGCATGGCCCGCATCATTCTAGTTACATATTCTATGATCTATATAACTCATGTGACCATTGCTAACCCCCTTGCTTCTCCTGAACTTCTGTGGTTTGTGGTTTCCAGCATCAACCTACCAGAATGCGCCAATTATTTCACTAAATTTTCCCTTTCTGCTGGGAGACCCACCCACACTCACGGTCTCCTGGTCCTGATGTGGATTGACAAACAAACATAAGGCATTCTATTTGGATTTTGCATAGTTTATATGACTTACAAAGACATGGGTTCTCATAGGCTTATATTTGGAACGCTGGCCACCAGCTCATCCTGCGTTCTCCATCGGCTTTTCATGCACTGCAGCTTGTCATGCATACCTTGCTCCTTGAGGGCCTTCTCATCAGGTCTGAATGCCTCACCTGCAGTTCCACCCCTTTTTCCAAGTGTGTTCCAAGTCACCTTCTCACCATTCTGAGTGCCTCCTCTTGCCCTGCCTAGGAGACTCCAAGGAAAGAAGGTGTCTGACTCCACCTTTCATCATGCTCTATTCCAAAAATGGTTACTACTCCATTCATGGCTGTGCTCGAAAGTCTACACCCAAACATAAGTCTGGTGGCTTCCCAATAGCCACACAAAATGTCGAGAGACCTGACTTGTGGTTTTCCTGGTTTGTATCTCCATAGCCCCTCCCCTTAATGGGACTGACTCCTTCCAAAGAGTGTGGGAAGGAGGTGGAACCGTGGCTTGTCAGAGGAACTTCCAGGCCATACTCTTATATATAAAATAAAAATAAATAAAAAATTTAAAAACATGTAAATGCTTAGTAAATGTCCATTGTTGTGGTTCAGTTTTGTGAGCTTTTCAATGGAAATTTTGATGCCTTCCACCTTTCCATGGTATCTATTTTGCCTTTTGAAATGAGGATTATGTGAATGCTAGTCTTCTCGGATTGAATTGTTAGGTTTTTACATTTTCTGAACTTTTCTTTTGTTCTATTTTGGGTGGCATGCCCCCTCCCTTATTCTGAACCCTTTGTTAAATTTTTCTTTTGGTTTAATGGTTGACACATCCAAGACCATTTTGTTCAACAATTGTTTACTTTCATAATGTTCTGCCTTTTGGGGAAAGGATCTACTTAAGGCTACTGAGTAGAAGTTTAAAAATATTTCCCCCTATAACCAGCCTTATTGCTCATTCATTTAGGTGTTTGAGGGTGGAGGGGAAGGTTCTTCCAATGACCCCCGATCCTAGGATATCTGTTTTCATTTAAGATGAAGGTATTTTTAAAGAGGAGTCATTGAGGGCCAGGCATGGTAGCATACACCTTTAATCCCAGCACTCAGGAGGCAAAGGCAGGTGGATCTCTGCGAGTTCAAGGCCAGCCTGGTCTACACAGGGAGTTCCAGGACAGCTGGGACTACAGGGAGACCCTGTCTCAAAAAGTGGTCATTGGAGCTGAGGAGATGGCTGTTGGTAAAGTGCTTGTCTCACAAGCGCAGGGACCTGAGTGTGGATCTTTCCAGCACCCATGTAAAAATCTGGGTGAAATGGCATGCACTTGCAGTCCCAGCTCTGAGAAGACAGAGACAGAAGGATCCCTGGGCTCACTGGCCAGCCTCTCCAGCCTAATTTGTGAGCTCTAGGTCAATGAGAGGCCTCATCTCAAAGGAGGTGGATGGTGTTACTGAGGATGACACCTGATGTTGTGCTATGGCCTCCATGGGCACATGCACACACATGTACCTCTTCACATGAAGACATACATACATTCTAATATATATATATATATATATATGAAAACTAAAGTGACTGGGTGCTGGAGAAGGGCATCTAGGTTGTAGGTTTCTACTGTTCAATAAAGACCTCATAGCATCAAGGTCTCTTGTGCTTGGTAAGCCTGGCCTTGAGCCACGCTATGCAGGTGGCCTGTCTGTTAATGTCCGCCAACCAAGATAGTTCTCAGCCAGAGAGTCTCTCAGCAGCACAAAACGGCTTTGTCCTCCCAATATTTCTATTCTTAAGAGGCTCATATTCATGTAACATATGACAGCCCAACACCATGTAAATTAGAGCCTGCTCATTCGTCACCAAGTTAGGAACTCAACTTTATTTCTCAGCTGTCTTCAGTGCCCCCGCTTCAGCTGCAATAAATAAAGGTGTTGTTCTAATCATGTTTGTGTCATTCTGTCGCCTTTGTTTGTTGTTTGTTCACTCTTCTGGCTTCAGTGTTCAGAACCTCCCCTCCTCTGCTGCAGTCTCTGAGCAGCACACTAGATATGTCCACCAGCCCAGTGCTACACACCTCCATGGTCAGCATCTGTCACATTCCACCAAGGGTGTGGAGGTGGCTCTAAGCAGATCTCGGCTTTGGAGGACATTACACAGGCTCTTATTTTCTCCATCAATAGGCAGGTGGCAGGTGCCCAGGGAAGGATTTGTGAGACTGTGCCTGTCAACATGGACTACAGAAAGACTACTTGTTCTTACCCTAAAGAAAAGCTGAATTTCAACTGAGACAACTGTATGAAAGAATGAAGGAGATGAATATAGACAGTTTGGGAAAGCAAGTCAGAAAATGATGCTACTATTTGCATCCTCTCCCTGAGGGGGCGTACTTTTTAGGTTATTTTCTTAAAGATATTTTTCTAGGGGTTGTGAACCCATGCGGTTATTTCTCTCTTGGTACCCTATCACAAATTCTATCTGTGCCTTTCTGAGGAGATACAAGGGGTGAGCTGTTTCCTCAGCTGGGCTGATAGATCCTTCCAGAAGCCTCTGCCTCTGCTCCCTGGTTTCACCTCTGTCAACGCAAGCTGATTCTTTTCCATTTCCTCATCACTAGGCAACCTCCTGGAGGGCCTCAGGGGTCAGCTTCAGCCTCCTAA
Source organism: Nannospalax galili (assembly GCF_000622305.1). Taxonomy (NCBI): domain Eukaryota; kingdom Metazoa; phylum Chordata; class Mammalia; order Rodentia; family Spalacidae; genus Nannospalax; species Nannospalax galili. The sequence goes on from NW_008330486.1 coordinate 70,032, forward strand.
AGGTTGGGATGATGAACCAGATACTTCTGAAAGGACCTGTCTGTCTCTTGGTGTGACTGTTCACCTGCTCCTCATCGTAGCCTTACCAGTCCATGTGTATTTGTGCCTCTCCTGAACCTTCTGCTTCCTGCTGGGAAGCAAAGACATGGCAAGAGAGCTTCTACACTTGGGGTTTGTGGGGCTCTTTAGATGGAAGGGCGCTTGTGTTTCTTCCCCTAATAGAGAAATGAAAGTCTTGGAACAAAGGGTCTGAAATAACTCCTATTTTTTTCTTTCCCCAGATGTGGGCCAGTGCTGGTCATACTCAGACAGTCAGTTATCCTTGGTAGCCTTCCCACCACTGTCCTCCAAATTCCTTTCATCTCTCTTTATGTTATTCCAAAACAGGGTCTCCTGTAAGTCCCAGCTAACTTCAAACTCACCTTGTAACCAAGGATGACTTTGAACTTCTGATCTTTATAGCCATGTGCTACCACATCCAATTTATTTGGGGCCAGGGTGGAACCTAGGGCTTTGTGCATGCTAAGCAAGCACTTTACCAACTGTCAAACATCCTTAGCTCCCTGTTCTAGTTTGCTTCTCTGTTACTGTGATAAACACCATGACCAAAAGCAACTTGGGGAGGAAAGGGTTTATATGGCTTTCAGGTTATCGTCCATCATCAAACCAGGGCAGGAATTCAAGCAGGAACCTGGAGTCAAAACAAGCAGAGACCAACGAAGAATGCTGCTGACTGGCTTGCTTCCCCTGGCTTGCCTAGCTACCCTTCTTCTATAGCCCAGGACTACCTGACAAGGGATGGCCCTGCCCACAGTGGGCTGGGCCCTCCTACTTCAGCCAGCAACCAAGAAATGCCCACAGGCCAATCTGGTGGAGACAGTTCCTCAGTTGAGGTCCCCCCTTCCCAGGTATATCTAGTTTGTGCCAAATTGGCAAAAACTAACCAGCATACCCTCTTGTCTCCTTCTTATTTAGTTGGAGAGAAAGTTCAGGAGAGAGGACCTATCCTGAAACTGGGCTTTGGAACTTTTTTCCAGACACAGTTGAGAGGTTTTGAGGGTTTCACACTTCAGTAGCATACAGAGATTTTTTTCCCCCTGCAGGTATCTGAGAGAAAAAGAACATTGAGAGGGAAAAGAAAGATGCTACAATGCTTCTCATTCATAAAACCCCTGCAAAAAGCTCTTTTAAATGTTTGTACATAGCTTGCTTGCAGCATGCTATTTCAGCAAATGTTCCTATTATACAAGAAACAGAAGAATTTGTAACTACAAACCTCTGGGGTTTGAAACCAGAGCCACAGTAGTCTACAGTTTTAACAGATCTTTCATCCCTTTTTAGGTTTCATGGCCTGTGGCGACTCTGTCTCCACCTGGTAGCAGTGTACCTAATCAAGTCTGGCTCCTCCCACGTGTGTGTGTGTGTGTGTGTGTGTGTGTGTGTGTGTGTGTGTGATGCATAGGCATTAAATACAATTAAATCTTAGAAACCAAATTATGAAGATATCAATTTGTCTCATATGATACTGTTGTCCTTACTTAGAATATAAGGTCAGTTTGGCACCAAAGCTCCATATTTATGTTTGTTAGCACACCTCATCTGTGAAGAGCTACAAGCTCTTATGAAGGGTTATAAAATAATTGCCTATTTTAATTTATTAGAGAAGATTAAAATGTTGTAAAGCAGACACCATGAACAACATGATTTGTGAAATATTTTTTTGTAGATTTTATTATATTGTAGTAATAAAATAAACACGTAAAAATTTATTAATTAGACATGGACAATCATGCCTAGTATCACACTGAGTTCCACAGTTAGTAGGTTGCAATGATTAGATAGTCACATCAGGGCTTTTTTTTTTTTTTTTTAGAATATATTTTTAGTTGAATTTTTGTGGATTTCATATAATACATCTTAATCATATTTAGACCCCACTTCCTTATCTGCACCCCCACACAGCCTGCCCACAGGACTTCATGCATTCTCTCATACATGCTAAGGTCTACAAGTCAAGTCTGTGTACCCAGATGACCCTCAGTGTGAGTTCATCCACTCAGCCTATCTAGCATCACTCTCTTAAAGAAGATCATCTCTACCTCACCCAGCAGCAATCAGTTGCCCATAGTTCCTCACCAAAGGTGTAACCTCGTGCCCATTTCCCTAGTTCTCTGCTGGTTTTTGTCTGATTGAGTTTGCATGGGTCTTGTGCATGCTGACATTATTGCTGTAAATTCATATGAGCAAGGTTCTGGGAGCCTATGAGACTGTTTCCTTATGGTCATGTACCTCCTCCTATTGCTCTTACAGTCTTTCCATCCCCTGAGCCCTGGGTGGATGAAGCTTAATATAGGAGTCCTGTCTAGTGACCCACAGTCTGTAGTCTCTTATTCTCTACACTTTGGCCAGTTTTGGTCCTTTGTGTTCATCGCCCTCTGTTGCATGAAGAAGCTTCATTGATGACAGTTGAGAGATGCATTAATATTCTCTCTATTCCTTGTTCCACTATGTTCCGTGAGCCTTAGGTGTAGAGGTTCTATTGTAGATGTGTCACTTAAGGTTGGGCATCTCTCAGACAGAGATGGGCAGCTATCTCTCAACTTGTGTGTGACCAGTTGTGGAACTCTGTAATAGTCTCTGTTGAAAAAGAAGCTTCTTTGATGAGTGGTAAGTGGCATACTTGTCTATAAATTTAAGGATCCGTATTTAGTGTACAGTAAGAAATTACATTTGTTTAGGGATGTGACAGCCTTATGGTTTTCTCTAAGATCTATGACCTTTCCAGCCATGTGTATTGGGCTATGTTTACAGTGCCACACATGAGTTCCCTCCCTTTTAGCAGGCTTCAAATCCAATTAGGTAATTGTTAATTACCCCCGAGATGAGACAGTTTGCTGGGCCAGTCATTGCTGCCTGTTAGGCTTTACAGCTGGGTTGGACCATTGATTGGTTTTTTTCCCTTGGCAGTTAGTTTTCAGGGAGGAGGCTTTCAGGTCAGCTCCAGCTCCATTGCTCCAAATCTTGTGTCTGAAACAGGGTCTTACCATCAAGTGGGATTTTTATTTTTTGAGACAGGGTCTCCCTATAGCCCCAGCTGGCCTGGAACTCACTAAGTAGACCAGGCTGCCCTCAATCTCACAGAGATCTGCTTGCCTCCTCCTCTCATGTGCTGGCATTAGAAGCATGTGCAGCCATGCCCATCTGTATCAGGGGATTTTAAAAAACGATTTATTTATGTGTATATGTGTGTGTCTGCATGCTTATATGTGCACGTTTATGCAGATGCCTGAGGAGGCCAGAAGATCCCCTTGGAGATGGAGTTACAGGCTGTTATGAACTGCTGGATGTGGATACTGGGAATTAAACTTAGGTCCTCTGCAAGAGCAGCAAGTGCTTTTAACTGCTAAGCCATCTCTCAAGCTCCATCACATTAGGGGATTGATGGCTTTTGATAGGTTCTCCCCCACCCCCATTTTCTCTGTCATTGGGTTGAGGCAAAAGTCAGATAAGGTGCTGAGTATATGTGTGAATGCTCTGCTATGTGTCTGGGGCACTGTGAATGCCTGTCCATGACTCAGCTGCCCACTGTCTTTCATTCACAAAGAGCCCAAGTCAAATTCCATGGAATATGCCTAGAAATTTAGAATATTTACTTATTTATTTTTATTTTATGTGCATGAGTGCTATGCCTGCATGTGTGTAAGTGCACCTGTATTGTACAGCGCCTACAGAGGACAGAAGAGGTCATCAGATCCCCTGGAACTGGAGTTAAGAATAGTTGTTAGCCATCATGTGGGTGCTGGGATTGGAACCTGGGTCTTATAACCACTGAGCCATCCCTCTAGGCTTGAGATTTTAATTCTCTGTCAATCTTCCGTCTCTCACCTTTCCCAGGGTCTCCCCTAAGCCTCTCACCTCCATTCCTATATCCCTAGGTTCTTCCTTCCCTTCTCTTGGATGTCAGGCTGTTATGGATGTGGATTCCTTACCACCAAGATAGGATAGAGATCTGAGAATGCTGCTGGAGGGAACAGGTATAATAAGAGAAATCGGAGGACTAGGAGGGTGTAGGGAGAAGAGGAGTGGCCCTGTCTCCCATCTAGGTTTTATGAGTAAAGTAATTGTACCTTCAGGTCAATTTTAGCCCTAATCTAATCCCTTTTTCCTTCTACCGCATTCCTTCAGGGCACACCCACTGTTCTACATCTTGATTATCAGTCTTGACTCTCAGTCACTATTGATTAATACTCCCTCAAGAAGAGCCAGGCCTTTTGGACAGCTGAGCTAAAGGTATGAGCAGTGTTGGGAGCCCACATTTTCCTGGGGAGGAATGGTTGAGGGTGAGAGAAGCAGAGCTGAGCAGGGAAAGTGTCCTAGAAGCTGTGATCCCAGCTGCATCCTGAGAAGGTAGCGTTCACTCAGGAGAGAAGGGAGCCTGAGAGGACGGTCCTGCCTGACACACAGTGGCTGGGCTGCTCTCCCAGAGGCATCGCCATTCTTTCCCTTGCACTGGGCCGAGCAGCCTCTTTGCCCAGAGGCCAACAGCTGGGCCTGTCCAACTTGAACAGGATCACATGCGTATATTTCTGGAATTTTCACTTCAACACCAAACTTCATCTTCTAAGCTAATTTTATTTTGCTCTTCATCAGGATTTCTTACTAAAAATGAGAAACACACACTCTTGAAAGCAACTTTCAAATCTTCTTTTAGAAGGAGTAGAGGTTTCCAGAATTTTTTATAAGCTTTCAAATTTAGTGCTGTTTTGATGCTCTAATTACCTCTGCTAACTCTCTTCTGTGGAACAAGCTTAGAATTTACTTCCTTTGCTCCCAGAGTTCTTCCCCATTGGTGACTCTGTTTTTCCCGAGGATCATGTTGCTGGAAGACCACCTCCTGGAGAATGGAGGCTCCATCACTATGCTGGAACTGGGCAGCTTCTGAATTTCTTTCAGAAAAAGAGAAAAAACAATCATTTTCCTCTTGAGACTCTTGCTGCTGAGGCTTGGCCTGCATTCGTTTGGTGCATCTGCACACACGATCTGCAGGGACAAGGCAGGAGACCCATCCCTGCATGCTCAGAGACACAGTCTCACCTGCACCTGGTTTTGGAGAATGGCACATTGGAAGCATCTCCAGGTGTTCCTGGGCCACACTGCAGGGGAGGAGCCAAAGCCTGCCTCTGACTTCCAGGAGCCCAGAGGAATCGTCTCCTGAAATCTAGAAGAAAGAAAGAGTGCAGAAAGAACTTCCTGTGAGATTTATCTTCTCTGGGGCCAAGAAGCCGTCACTGGTGACACAGCTGCCTCAGGCCGCACCTTTCATGTAAATCCAGCTGCAACTTTACACATCTCTATATACAAAATTCTGGTGCGAAGAGAAAATTAAAATTACCTACCTAACCTGTCACACTTTCCTTCAAGTCTAGGGTTAAATTCTTTGTTCATAATCCACTCCACTTCTTAAATCTGACACCCGAGATTCATCCTTCTTGCCTTCCTCCTCCTCCTCCTCCTCCTCCTCCTCCTCCTCCT